>NW_020955346.1:33375-44162 GCF_003031625.1 Empidonax traillii | reverse complement strand
ATTTTTTTTTTTTTTTGAACACGTGCTGCTTCATGTGCTGCCTGCAACACCCGGGACACTGTTGGCTCCTCCACAGTTGTCCCTTGGTGTCATCAGACCCCTTAGAGCCCCTTCACTGCACTTTACTCTTTAACCTAGCACAACATGGGTCTTCCATCTGTCTGGCTCTCCTAAGATGGACAATATGCTCAGTGATAACTTGTAAATAATTTATAAATAACTTATAAAGACAGATAATACAATATGTCATTAGGTAAGCTTCAGAAGCTGTTTTCTAGGGTACACATTGGAACTCCAGGAAAGCCTTCCTTTTAGGATTGCAATGTTAGCATATATTAAAAACTACCAGCTTTCAAGAGCTTCTGTGTTGTCCATTGTGGACATTCAGAAATCCAAAGTTCAGCCCCAAAACAAACATGATTAGTTACAAAGTAACATAGGTGGTCTCTCGAATTTGTCCTTCGGAAATTAAGAATTTTGTATGTACTCAGGTTATGTTTTGTCAACCTCTGTCTGCAACTAGAGACATTTCTTTGGGAGAAGGACAACTTGAGAGATTAAATTCTGATATTACCACATCTTGTTTTTAAGAGCAGTAAGGGAAACATCAAGGGTCTTGGGAGCTCATAACACTACTTGTTTAAATTTTTCCATATTCAGTGTTTTTCCTGACAGCTCAGGTCCAGGATTCCTAAAATTACATGAGAATCCCAGCTCTCACAAGAAAAAATGTGAAGCTTTAGCTCTTTCGAAGTAAATTAAAAAACCATCCACAAATTCTTAAGGGAAGAATCAGGATTTTTTTCCTTGCCCCAGTAATGAGACCTTAATAGTATGAGGCTTCTACTTTTTTTTTCCAGCTTCCCTCCCCCAACCCTCAACTCTCCGGGCTCACTTGGAGGGCAGGAAACAATTAAGAGATAGGTACACGCTCGCCAGAGAGCCAGGCTCCCAGGCTCTTGTCAGGAAGTCTTGTGTCACTGGAAAAAGCAAAGAGCAAAAATATTGCCACGCTGAAGAAAGCCAAACAACCAGAAGTTAGAAGGCAGTAAAGGCCTGGGAGTCCACTATACTCAACTGTTACATTAACAGTTTAATTTTTATCAATGTTTGTTTTGTTAAGCTTTTTTCAGTCCAGCAATAAGTTCAAACAGTTGTTTTGCAAAGGGTTTACTTATTTATTTTGATATAAAGCAAACTATAACCAAATGTTTCCCCAATAAAGCTTAGTGGAATATTTTGTATATACATTTATTCCAGCCTTAACGTTTGCATATTTTTTTTTAATTTGGTTTTTGCTCACCTAAAGCTGCTGCCAATCAAAGTCAGCAGACAGCACAAATCAACCCCTGGGCACTGCAGGAACAAAAAATGCAGCCTGGAGAGAGAACCACATGAACAAATGTTCCAGTAGATCATGTCTTTTAGTGTCTAAACAGTTATTTACTCCCTAATCCTTTTCCCCTGACACATTCTGTGCTAATGCCAAAGCCCTTGGTCTTTTCTGCTCCCTGCATTGCACTCAGTGTTTTTTTAGGGACTTCACTGTTTGCAGTTAATGTCTCAGGTTTGTCATGGTGTATGCTATAGTGGGGGCAAAGGCAATGTTGAATAGCTTGCATGGAGATGTTTAATAAACCATCACCAAGCTGCCAGGAGACTACAGCACAGGAAAACTTTTCAGCAGGGGGATGATTGCTGGTTATTTATCAGAAAAAGAAGGGAAGAGTTCCAGTTCCCACTTCTGATTCAAGATCTCTGATCCTTAAACTAGCACCCTTTGCAGTGCACAGGGTATTCTCACACTTACATACCTCACTACCTGGGCTAACCAACCCTTCTGTCCTGGCCTCCCAACAGCCTGATAGAACAATGAGGAGTCAGCCTTCAGCCCTCCAGTAAACACACATCCTGTGAATATGCATTTGTGTTTTATAATTATATGTTTTAGAAAACTGCACCCTTCAATGTGCTCTATTTGAAGCATTTGGCACAAAATAGTAAAGGTAAAGGATAAAACCTTGGGAAAGGGTAAATTTAGATTAGTTATTAGAAAGGAATTCTTCACTGTGACAGCGGTGAGGCACTGGAGCAGGTTGCCCAGAGAAGTTGTGGATGCTGCATGCCTACAAGTGTTCAAGCCCAGGTTGGATGGGGCTTTGAGCAACCATCCATTAGAAGGTGCCCCTGCTTATGGCAGGGTGGTTGGAACTTGATCTTTAAGGTCCCTTCCAACTCAAACCATTCTGTGATGCTATGAAATTTACCTTTAAAGAGAGATTTTAGGCTCTGGATTTTCATGTGCTTGATAATGCAAACCAGGTGTCTTCAGAAGTTCATGATTTGCTATTAAAATACCTTGCAAAAGTTCACAGTCTGATGAGAGTAAAACACTCTCTAAGTAAGGTAAGTAACTAAGCTAAGCTAATGATAAAGACAATTATAAATTTAAGCTTCTCAAAGACTTACTGAAGAGGCATAAAGCATTCTAAATTAAATTAATTGCATTAACCTTACAGCTCTACAGATGTACTGTAGCTTTTAACTTGCATGCTTGTCTGCATATAGTCTCCCCCCCCCCTAAAATATTAGCTTCTCAGTTACAGCCACAGAAATCTGAAGTATTAGACCTGAATTCCCACTTCACTTTCAAGACTCTCAATTAAAGCATGTTCTCCTTAGCTGTTTGGGCTGGAATGTGCAAACTGAAGGGCAATCCAGTCTACTTTTAGGAAGTTTATACTGTGCCCCAATAAAAGAGGTAATTATTGCTATACCTTGTAATATTTAAGTGGAAGACCAGGAAACGTTAACCTTGAAACTTGAAGTTAACACTACCATTAGAAAGGAGTCTAAACAGTGAAGTTCAAAATGTCTTTTGCTTTCTTGAACTTTACATATTCTCTCATACTGGATTTAGTTCTTAAACTCTTCACATCGCAACTGAAACTCAAACCTAAAAAACCTTCCTGCAAAACACGCAGTCTAACACGTAAGACATTTTCAAGTATCAGTTTGGCTCACATATGCTTTAGGATACTGACAGAACCAGCACAACAGGTGCTTTAATGGCCCTTACTAACAGGAATCATCATTTTCAAAGGAACCAGAAAAGTGCTTAACTGGAGAGTCGATTCAGTGTTTCACAGCGTGAACTACGGCAGTTGTCATGCAGAGTAAGCAGGGCTGGAGGTGGGCAGACACCCAGCCGGGCACACCAAGCATGACGCACCAGGGCTGCTCAAGCTCAGGGGGTGCAGGAGGCCCTCCCCAGTCCCGCAGTTTCCTCACGGTGCCCACAAGCCAGCTCTCTTTCTCCTGTGAAATGGGGTTGTATAGCCCAGTCTGTTGATGTTACTGAGGTACCTTTTTTGTGTTTGAGCTGGAAAGCTTCAGTAGGAATATTCAGCTATATTTACCATGTTAACAGCGAGAGTAGGGGAGAAAGAAAAAAAGTCTAAAGGTTGAGATTAGACAAAAAAACCAGAAGAAAGCAGGAAAAGAGGATGAGTAGGAATACATAAAGTTTCCCATTGAGGTGAAACAGATATTTTTAGTTCAGCCTTTAGTCTGAGCTTTCTTACCCAGACCTTGGTCCTCCATCTAAGAGAGATGAGATTCTCCCAACAGATTTTAAATTACCATACAGGCTAAAATGATCATCTTTCCAATAAAAAAATTATTAAAAATCTTGGGAAATAAACCAGATTCTGAAACGTCTGCACAATTCAGTGTAATTTCACTGATTTAAATTATTGACAAAAATATATACTATCTAAGGAGGCTCCATATGTCTGTGTTTCTATTTATATTAGAATGGTTACCCAGAATAGAAAAATTATTTATACTTAGAAAAATATTACATCTGAGCAGAGAACAAATTTAATTTTCATCTAATTACCAAATTCAGTTAACATCTTCTTTAGCATCAGCTAAACTAGGAAGCTCACAATCCATTAGAGGAATAACCCTTTTTGTATGCTGAACTGGCCACTGCATTGTTCCCCTCATCAGCTAGTGAAAAACCAGTTTGGCAACAAAGAGGCTGATGGGCTCTTGTAACTAAAGCCCGGGGGTGTGTCCAGTGGCCAAATTAAAAAAGCCTGAGAAGTGAGAAGATAATCAAAACAAAGGGTTTTCTGAGGGCTGTACCTTCCCAAAAAAGCAACAAGGGGAAAATTACATTAATGCTTTCCTGTTCTGCAACTGCTCCCATGAACGAGCAGATTGCAAGGCTGATTTCTCCTTATTTTACCACCTAACACTGTACATAGCAGGGCAGTGGTCCGGGTCCGCTCTGAACGGCCAAAAACATGTCCTGTGAGGATGTAGAGGACATTCCTGTGAGGATGTAGAGGACATTCCAGTGTAGGACATTCCTACACTGAGTACAAGGGGAGGAGAGAGGCAATTCTCCTTTAAGTAATACAAAAGTTAAGAGGGTCCTTGGTCAAGGTACTCTAATTTGGTTTGTAGGGAGGAGTGTAAAATGGATGGAGATTTTGTTACTGTAGAGACAAGACACTGCGACCCCTGTGGGCAACAGATGAAATGGGAAGAGATAAGTGAAACTGCAAAAAAAAAAAAAAAAAAAAATGTGGACACCTCAAGGAGAGGAAGAGACCAGACAAGTAAGAAGTCCCCATGCCTGCGACGAAAGAGGATTCTTGGCTAAGGGCATAAACCAGCGGCTATCTTAGCCTTGCCAGCGCTCACATATCTGTCATTTGCAGATTGTTTCCTAATAGGTATGACTGGCAATACTTCCCAAAGGTAAAGTAAGTATCAGTCCTTTGGGATTCTCCCCCCCACACTCCAGCTCCTCCCAGATCTGATGCACCAAAATAGCACTGAACTGCACTTTCATTTTCCCTGACTTGGTAGTCTGCCACCATACAGCACATTCCTTTTACGGCAGTGAGTTTATAACTACAATGGTCATAAACTATTCTTCTATGTGTCTTTTCCAAGAATCGTGATCCTTCCAACATCTTGAAAAATTTCTCATCTTTTCCATTCCAGGCAGTCCTCTCCAGGACAGTGGTAAAGATTTAATTGCTTCTGGTGCTCAGATGATGAGATACAAGTGTTCTGGAAATAACCTTTTAATTTAACAATTCCTACTGGCAAGCCCCAAAGCTTTTTGTGCTGCTCTCAAATAAAGGCTTCATTATCAGCACTAGAAGAAAAGAAAAAAACACAAATTTTAAAAACTTCTGGGTTATTGCTGTGAATAGAATTACCCAAGGAGCACCCCAGCTCTTGAAGACATGAAACCCATTTTTGTTATGAGGTCGATTTGTGTAGGTGTGTCTCCCTCTCCACTAATATTTGCAGAGCAGAGATAACGAGCTTTCTATTCTGTCTGTTTTTAAGTTGGGACAAATCCCATGCATCATTTACCAGAAGGTTAAATACAACTTTCTTTTATAGGAGTGAACAGAAGCCATTCAATAGAAATTTCTATTCTGCTTTTATGAAACACTTTTTTGTATTAGTTTTCACTTCTCAATGAAAAAAAATTTACTAATTTTGAAGATAAAACAAACACATTATTTGGAATTGGCATTCTTTTAAATTGTGTTACTCTGTAACTCAGTAGACTTCTTGCTCATCTTATAAAACCTGTTTGCCTGGGTAACGATACACAATAGATACGTGATATAAGCAGTTCCTCTTAGGTAGAGTATCTCACACAAATGCAGTATAGAGAAAGCCTCCAGCTAACTAGTATGACTCAACAGGACTTCCAACATTACACAACAAAAAAGTACACTCTTTTCAAAAGAGCATTGTCTCACTTGTTCTTAAAATGAGATGAGTGAAAAGCAGCCCTGCATGGTTTGCTGAGCATGCACTTCTGACCCGCACAGCACAGACAGGCTGCGGTGTGTGAAGGGTGCAGCCACTTCCACTGCACAGAGAGGCTGAATTCTCAAACATTGCAGACCAGTTAAATTTGATGACCCTCTTTTATGAGGCACTGTAAGGAAATGTAGGAGTGACACTTACTAGTTCACTGAAGGAGACAAGGTCCCTGAACACATCAGAGCTAAAACAGTTGTGATTTCAGCTGTGGTTTTGCCCTCCAGTTTAATGAGCTCTCAGAGTAAAATCTGTATCAGAGAATAAAAAACCCCAACTCACACTACCACAGAAGCAAATTAAAGCACCCTCAATGGATGCCGTGGGGTTATTATAGCTTTACATAGGAAATTATCAACAATCAGTGCGTCTATGGCCAGCAGATTTTTAAGATATTTAAAACTCTTTTTATTGAAAAAGTGGTTGATGCTAGTATCTATCTACATGTATATGCACATAATGTGCATATACATGCATATACATGCATAAGATGCCATGTACCCTACCAGGAAGATAAACTACCAGTGCAAAAGACACGTGTCTTGTCTGTGTCATTTCATTCTGCATTCAATTCTTCAGTACAAACCACTTGAAAGCTGAACCATCTCCCTGTATATTTATAATGTACTACTTGAGAAAATACAACTTTTAGATCAGACTCTGAGTGTTTATTATTTTGTAGAAAAGTTTGTAAGTAAATAGTAGGTTTTATAAAATTTAGTTACGATCTGTCAGGTGGCGTAAGTTCATTTCAGACCAGTTCAGGTTGGTGATTTCTTTTTTTACAGTCCCAGCAGCTAGAAAAGCATTTCGAGTTAAAGACATCATAGCTGCCACTTTCTTCCCAGCAGTCTCCCTTACAAGGAAATTTTCTACGTGGCTTTCTCAGCAAACCAGTACCACTCATCACCACCGAGCGGTGCCAGCTGCCTTTCGTACAGCCACACGCTGCACAGCCCCGTGAGTTGTCCTTCAAACATCCTCAGCACAAACAGGTCTTCGCTACGTCAACAGAATGAAAGCACCCTTAAAAAATGTACCTTTGATCACACAGATAGTGTCACGACGGCATACAGAGCAGCCTTATGAATATACAAGTAAACCTCAGCCTTTTATCCAAAAATATTTTTTTTAATTATAGCATATAGAAATTCTGACACCGCACAAATAATAATAATAATAATAATAATAATAATAATAATAATAAAAGAATGGCTCTCACACACTGTAATAGTAACACTAATTATCCAAAAACCAAAGAACCTATATGCAGTTGAAAAAAACCACAAAAACATCTAATCCATACCAAAATAAAATTCCAACAAGTAAAACAGAAACTCCTAAGTCTTTTCTTGTCAAAGGTGCACTTTAATTTTTATGAATAACAGTGAGAAGACATTACAACTAGTAAGGAAAGAGTATTTGTCTTTAAATCTTCTTTGAACTTACAGTACAATCAGATGAGTGAATACTGAATGTCAATAACTGAAAAATGAGAGAGCAAGCAAAACTATTTCTCTCCTAACAACAATAAATTTGATTGTAATATAAAGATTATTTTATTTTAAACCACTATCCAAGGTGGACTAATTTAACAAAGATTTTTATTTAAATTTCTGTAACACCATTTTCGTAAAACAAATCTTCACTTGGGCTACCATTAAGTATGTTGATTAGCTAAAAATATGTAACTTTAAACAAAATTTTCTGCCATTTAATAACCAGGATTATAAGTACATTTACCTGTACTTAGGTAATTACATGAATAAAAAAATGTATTCAAGACTCTCCTTCTTCCAGAGAAAATGTCATAGGATCATAGGATCACAGAATGGTTTGTGTTAGAAGGGACTTTAAAGATCTAGTTCCACCCCCCCACACCTCCCCCTACTGAGGACAGGGACACCTTCCGCTAGACCGGGTTGCTCAAAGCCCCATCCAACCTGGCCTTGAACACTTGTAGGCATGTGGCATCCACAGCTTCTCTGGGCAATCTGTTCCAGTACCTTCCCACCCTTACAGTAAAGAATTTCTTCGTAATTCCTGATCTAAACCTGTCCCCTTTCTGTTTGAAGCCATTCCTCACTGTCCTACCACTACAGGCCTTTATTAAAAGTCCTCCTCCAGCTTTCTTATAGCCCACTTTAGGTACTGGAAGGCTGCTCTAAGGTCTTCCTGGAGCCTTTTCTTCTCCAGGCTGAACAACTCTAGCACTCTCAGCCTGTATTCATAGGAGAGGTGCTCCAGCCTCTGAATATCTTCCAAAGACAAACTCTTTTCAATGAAAAATATTACACGGAATCTGCATGAGCTGAATTGTGACTTTCATTCCAGTGCAGTCTAAAAATGCACAAACATAGCTTTTTTTTTTTTTTTAATTAGCTAAATAAATTTACATTGTATGTACAGCACAAGGATTTGCACCTTTAGGCATCCTAAAGCTATTTTTCAACTCATGAACAAAAGAAGTATCAATTCTAGCAAAACATACTACTTCCAAACCTGCTTCAATTATTTCTCTTTAATTCTCTCTCAAGTGTCCAGAATACAAAGGTGTCTCTGCTACCTTTTCTAAATGACTGAAAAATATTTATTAAATTTTACATATTTGTCAATCCACATTCCCCAGCCATGCATTCAAAAGACAAAAACACTCATCCTATACCCCTCCAGCTGGACTTGCAGTAACCATGCAAAATCTTTTCTGCAGGGCAAAAGGTACTTACCTTGGGAAAAAAAACCACAAAACAACAAAACGTAAATACTTTCTCCTGGTCTGTTAAAGCAAACTTACAACAGTGCCCCGCAGTCCCACGTGGAGCCGCCCTAGACATGCACCCCAGTGCTGGCCATGCCGGTGCACCTGGCTCACGGGGTGGGCACGTCAATCACTATGGCTTGACTGGTTTGGAGGAGATCATAGGGGAACAAGGCAGACACCAAGTTCATTCTCCTCTTCCCTCAGCCTTTTGCTAGTTTCAAGGCTTTGTAGTTCAGCTTCCCTGCTGGATCAGTATTCTAAGATAAATGCTGATGTTTTCTTTGCATAATCTGTCCTTAAAAGTGATATCTGTTCCACTTCCTTCAGCAGAGGCAGCAGCAAGCACCTACAGGTAGCCCACTCTCCCCCCGCCACAGCCTGCTGTCAGGAACTTCATTAAGCATTGCCCCAAAATGCAGTTTGTTTCTGTCCTACTTGGACTCGCACTCCAAAAAAGGAAATCTTGCACTTAAATCATCGGGGTCCCTCTTTCCCTTCTTGGTCCTTACATTTCACACCACTCTCAGTGAGACACCAGAAACTCCTCAGCAACTCAGCCATGCCCCCACAGCATCCTCAATCCTCAGCACAGGACCAATTCTTCAGCACATCTCTGCGCAAGCACGTGAGCCTGCAGCACCCCAATCAAGATAAAACCATAAAGGACATCAAGCTCTATGTCAACTTTAAGGATTTTTGAAACAATAACTACTGGTTAGAATTCTAACATTTGCTTAATATGTTATTGTTAGAGCGCTGCTATGTATGTACAGAAAGACTGAAAATCTCTTACAGTTATCTAGACGTTTGGAAATTCTATGTAGTTGCCAGGCAAAACAAGTAAGAAAATTAATAAACCATAAGCTACAATCAGTTAAGCAAATTTGCAAAGTTTGCCACTTGCAATACAAAGAAAACAAAACATGCACACTGGATTATCAGGTTGGAAATAGGCTGACTGCCCAGATGACCTTCCATGGCAGTATAGCTGAGGGACTTTTTTAAAAAAACAGCAGAGGCAGTAATCTGAAAAAGTTGCAGTGACTAATTTCAAACCATTGAAATCTGATGCACAGACCTTGCTCTGCACACAAACTGTCAACGGAGCTGCCAAAGCTGCATTTTTTTAAGAGAGATCTTTTTCAAAGTCTATCAAGCTTTCAGTCTCACTCTCAGGAACTCACTTCAGGTGCTTTAGCTGGATAGATATGAGACTAGCAGAAATTAGGCACAGTAATGTTGAATTACTGTATTCCTGGCTGATGGATCCAGGTCCTGATGATCTTGTGGTCCTGCAACCTTTCCCTGAGGTTGCTCTTCCTCTTCTGACAGATTAGGAAATTTATCCTATAGTGTCTGGGAAATAGGGTGGGGCAATCATCCAGAAAAGAGCATGCACCTTGGAGGATTTTTGAAAGGCTTCTGCCTTTATAAAAACTCAAGAGTAAGATACCAATGTCCATTTTTAAAAAGGGAGGAAAAAATGACTGATGAATTACACAGCCATAAGCCTATCTTCAACACCCAGAAAGCTTTTAAAACAAGTATTACTAAAAAATTCATAAACAGGCAATGAAAATGAAAAAGCAAAAAGTCACCATGACGAACATGCCAAAATATAACCCCATCAACCAATGTAATTTCCTTCTGTCATTCTATTTTACAGGCAGGATAAAAGCAGTAAATCAAAGAGATCTCAAATATGAAATATTTTTTGTCAGAGCAAACTGGAAAAACACCTTCATTTTGGATCAAGGTCCTCTATCACAGGTCCAGAGCTGCTTGAATAAACACACTCATTCAGTGCTTCTCCTGCTGACCAGGGCCAAACCCCAGCAATAGTCCTGGCAAATCTGCAGACAGCAACCTGCAAAGAGTGTCAAACACCCTGAAGAGCTGAGCAGATGGTCTTAATAAATTGGAAAAATGGTCAAAATCATCAAAATGAAATTAAATACAGCCAAGTACAAAGAATCATGTTTGAACCTTAAAAGAAATCTTCACATGCACAAAACAACCAAAAGGAAGACTACCAGACCAGCAGCAGTACTGCAGAAAAGCATGTCAAGGTTACTGCGACAATAAATTGAGGCAACAGTGTGAAACTATTTAAAAAAAAAAAAAAAAAAAAAAAAAAAAAAAAAAAAAAAAAAAAAAAAAA
>NW_020955346.1:30270-32592 GCF_003031625.1 Empidonax traillii | reverse complement strand
GTGGAGATGGGATAATGCTCTGAAAATATGCATCTCATCTTAAATAGCATTACATCACTCAGCTATTTATTACTGATTTTATTACTGCCTTTATTACTGCCACTGATACTACTTGACTGTCATTGGAGAAAAATGTATACCGGTCTGTAATACACATGTAACAGAGAAAAAAAAAAAAAAAAAAGGTTTGTTTTCCCCAGACAGCTACTGTATTTCACATTTTAAAAGACTTCATGGGCAGAGTCTAGAGTCTTGCAAAGTATCTGCTGTAATCTTTCCCAGCATGGTTCAACAACTGCTAAAATAAACTGGTACAATCCAGCACTTCTCTTAAGTTCAGAGGCAAGTAGCAAAGCTGCCTTGTGTTTTTTCATGAGGGGTGCAAGCTAACAGTTTAGAAAACAGCAGCAGCTGGTGGGTCCATTTCCCAGGGAGCTCTAATTTGCTACACAAGTCGATGAAGATCTTGATCCTTGAGCTTGCTTTTAGGAAAAAGCAGGAGCATATACAACAAGTATGTACACGGACAATCTGGTTTCTCTTAAGAAAAGTGGTGTGCTGTTAGCACAGGTGTGCTTATGTTAAGAGGTGTGCTGTTAGCACAGAGTATTTTTCCACTGATGAAACATTGATTTTAATCCTGCAAAAATAGGAAAAAATGAGGATGCAGTCTAAAAGTACAGTTCCCACAGCAAGCACTTGGGCTTTGACCAGCAGGGCTGATTTTGGTTTTCTGCAGCCATTCAAAAGCTACAAAAACCCCAAGCCACTTTATTTGTGGAGTTTCTAAATTTGCATCTCAGGGCTGTAAGTTCTCATAATTGGCTGATCCCCTGTACTTTCCCACCTGTCCCTGAGCATCTGCTCCTCTTTTAACTCCCTTCTCTTTCTCACATTTGTGTTATGGCTACTGACAGTGCTGGTGGTGTGCAGGAGTGGAAGCCTAACCAATTCTGACTTTCAAGCCTCCGTTTCAGCATTGTGCAGACTGGATCAGTGCTCTGCTGAATCACTCATTAGTACAAATTCGACTTGAATTTGTAGATGTAGGCTGTGACTGCTCATCATCAGGACACATGAGGAGGGATCTGCATTGGTTTCATGTTTAATATCAACCTTCCTCCCAGGAGCAGGATGGTGACAATCTGACTCAGGTGGCAAAGCCTGCTTGTACGAAGTTAACTTTTTCTTAACCAGTTGAGCAACTTTACATCAAACTAATGCTTGCTCTTGAACCAGCTACAGGAGCCCCAAGGCAGACTCACTATGCTGCATGAACTGAAAGAGACATCCCTGCGGCTCTCACCCCACCCAACCCACCGCACAGGTCCTCCAAGTGGTTAAAATCGCTCTCCGTGTGTGCCGCTGGAGCACAGCCTCGCCTGCGGATTTCCCTGAGAACCACGCACTGCACTGGGAAAGGAGAGGAACAAGAACAGGGCAATCCTCAATCCCTCAGACAGACCGACCCCTTTCTGGGCTGTTTTGGTGACAGCTGGCACAGATCGCTTCCCCAGGAAGCGGCTAAGGTTCCGTGTGTTGAAATTTTTTTTTTTTCCATTTTCATTGTGTGGTGGGAGTGAAAGTGGTGGCATTTGGCAGCTACTTTCCATCAACACTATTGTTATTCCCTGGCAGTAGGGATTTGTTTTCCATCAGGTGTAATGCAAAGGCGTTGTCCCCTTTGGGAAGAATACAGACTTAAAGAGACCCAGGGGGAAATACTTCCAAGTGCCATGCACAACATTCCTCTTAAGATTTCCTGGATGTGGTAACACTTCTTAACAAAACAATGTGTTAGCACACTACGTACATTTTGCTAAGCTGCTGCCCACGTTTCAAAGAAATCATTAATCCTGATGTTCAGATGTTACTGAAGAGGAAGACTTCTGAAGAGCTCTTCAGAAGTCCCATCCTTAGACTTTGTGCAGCACTCAAAAACTGAATCATGTTTAAATCCCAAACTTTCTAGAAATAAAGAAGTGCTTATGCTATTATATACTTTACAAAACAATGATACACTATAATTTAATTTTGTGAGGACAGCAAAACTGTGTTAGCACCTTATAAGTTTAAGCACTGTTCTTCCTGTTTGGGGCTAGTACCGCTCAGTTCCTCAGGTCTTAAGTCCTTACTGCAAAAAGCCTCTTTATTCCCAGTTCCAGTTGCTAGATTGTGTGGTTTTCACGTAATGCTGTTGGAATTGAGGTTGCTAAATGAGGACCAGAAGGCTGAAGCTAAGCAGATAAATTCTAATTTCTAATTACCTCACCATAAATGGGGTTCCCAAAGAATCCTTCTACCCCATTTTCAGACAAAATA
>NW_020955346.1:2668-29607 GCF_003031625.1 Empidonax traillii | reverse complement strand
TTTTTTTTTTTTTTTTTTTTTTTTTTTTTTTTTTTTTTTTTTTTTTTTTTTTTTTAAGCTAGTACACAGTAATAGTTTACTGGGAACCAAAGATCCTTCTGAGGCAAATGAAGCATTTGAAAAGGTAACAGGAAGTCCTACCAAAGCAACATGAGTAAGGGAAGGGAAAGTGAACATGTAGCCACTTCTTATTCAATAAGGCACTTAAAAAAAATGCCTCAAAATCTCACAAGTTTTTTGTTGTTGTGTTTTAAAGACCTCTACCTTGTGTAGAGAAAGTAACCTTGAAATAACTCCATGTATGGACACGATTATTCCAGAGCAAGAAACACCCTACTTCCATCTAGCCTTGGAGTCTGTTCCAAAATAAGCATTCCAACTTCAGAGTTACTCAGGGAAAGATATAAATCCACACCTGACTTTATCCTACAGTAATTCCTAATCACAACATCATAAATAGACCAGGAATTTGAGGGTCTATTTTTCTGGGTGTCTTTTGGCTAAAGGAACCCTTAAACTAGAGCTAGACCAAGCTATAATTAGGGTGACATTTATCCCACTTTCCCATCAGCTAAAGCCTCCACAGCTTAAGTTTGTGTATAGCCTGGGTGCTGCTGAAACTGCAGCTTTTAATGAAAAAGCAAAATAATAGAAAATTGAAAACAAGGTCATATTCCCTACCCCTGACTAACATAATGCTGCATGTAGCTTAAGAGTTGCTCTGTAATGAGGACACACACACTTGAATTATGCAGCTCAACAAATCTGTCTCAAAATTGGATGGCTTTACTGCATTGCTGGCTTGTAGCAATGCCAGTCAGATGCAGACAGGCAGACTTCTTAACCTTCTGTCTGAGAAGATTAAATCCTTAACAGAGTGTTTTCTGCTCTCCCCCTTCTTCCTCTTATTCCCCCATCTTTTAAAATAAATAACAAAAGAACCATTAACAATCCATCTAAAAGGGAAATTCCATGTTCTAGCATTTCTAATACAATAAGTAGGCTGGATCTCCAATGATACAGACCCAAGTATCGTCTTACAAAGCTGACAAAACATGAGTAGTAGGTAAACAAGATCCTCCCATACCTTCATAAATAACACGGCAAAGGACCAAATATCTTCCTCCTGTGCAAGCTGCCCGTATTGAACAGCTGCAAGGAATTCTTATTGTATGTAAAAACAAAAAATAAGGAATTCTTATGGTATGTACAAACATAAAAATCTAAATTAACCAAACCCTTATGAGAGCATGTAACTGCCACTAGTTTGAAAAATGAGCAAGGTCATTCAGTCAAATGATTTTATTTTTGTTTATGATCAACTGCTTTATATGGCTTTACCAAATATAGAAACATTACCCCATCTACAAAGGCATTCTTTTTAAAGACCGTGCTTTTGGGAGACAAATAGAATTCTTCTTTCCTCCTAAAAAATCTTACCAAATCTGTGTTAGAAAGATCCAAGAAACGTCAGACAGGAAAAAGACCAACCAACCACATTCTAGACTAAACTAAATATAACTTAACTGCACTAATTCGAGTGGTTTTGGGAAATCAATGCAGAACTTTATTTAAAAAAATAATCCTTTTTTCATCTTAGAATTCTAGGATTATTTAGTAACTCTGGTTAAGCTACTGATTGTCTTTGATTCCCTACATAAATTTTAAAAGACAGTTGAGAAATACTGTTCTAAAATAAGCCATGTCTACAGCAAGGCAGGCAATTCTTTTAGAAACTATGAGCAAACGTCTGATTAAGATGACAAGCCACATGGAAACTACTTCCAGAATCAGACTTAAAGGGCACTGTTACCAACCAAATTTGGCAGACAAGGAATCATGACGAACTGCAAAGGCACGCAGCAGTGTAATAAAAAGTAGGGAATCATCAGCACGTAAGACAGCAAGCACTTGTGTCAATTCAGTGGGGGCAAGAACATAAGCAGGACAAATTCTAAGCGTTAATGCTGGATTCAGATAAGTGGCACTGTGCCATAGTGGGAGTGGAGATGGCTCTTCTGTTTACAGACCACTCGACATAAACAAGTCGTTATCGGTAAGGCAAAGTATCTGGCTATTGCAGATATCTCTTTCGGACATCTACCTGTCAAGTGCAGTTTCATAACTGTTTTAATAGGAACAACAGGAAGCTTAAAAGAAAAAGAGCTAAAATTTAAGGCTCTATACTTTCTTAAAATCTATGTTTAAGGTCAGAACTCTTACAGAGATCACCTTACAGCATTTATCGCTAGATAACAGTAAACATCTGGCCTTATCTGTAGATAACCACTGATAGATTTGGTATTTTTAATTCACGGTTATCCCTATTTAAGATCACTGCGCCTTCAGACTAGTCTTTATGCTAAGAGAGTGATGACTGAAATTTTGGCTCGAGCAGGAAAGCCAGCATTTATAGCTAATTTGTCAAATATTACCGGAAGCTTAATTAAGTCCCATTTCTATTTCAGGGATGCTAAGATGCACTAAGTACAGCTACATTAACTTGGGAAGGGGACAGTAAGAAATAAATTATACTTTGCCTTATGCATCAACTGGATCTGTTAGTAGTGCGACATCAAACAAACCCAACCAGCCAGCACACTGAGCTTCCTTAGAGAAACACGACCAAATTCAGAGCTCATACGAGAGGTTTAAGCTCCTTTTTTGTCCCAGTGCAGAACAATCTACCGAGCTGGCGTCGGCGGCAGAACTGAACTCGGTCAAGCGCTGCTTCCCCGAACCAGCTATTCCCATGTGCACCCCGACACCAGTCACCCCGCTTCTGAGACAGGAGCCCCGGCTGAAGCGCAGGACGCCCGGAGCCGCGCCGTGCCCGTGGGTCCAGGCGCTGCGGCGGCTGCAGGGGCGGCCCGACCGGGATGCGGCTGGGATGGGGCCGGGATGCGGGGACGGCGATCGCTGTCAGAGACTCGCTCCGTGACACGGGGACCGACCCAAGCGAGCCCCGACCCCAGCGCCGCCCTCCGCCGCCAGCAGGGCCCGGGGGCTCTCCCTCAGCGCACACCCAGCTACCCGCCCGCCCCGCCGCAGCCCCGGCAGGTGCGGCCCGGCCCGGCCCGGCCCCCCGAGCCGCCGGGGCCGCTCCTCCCCTCGCCCCCGCCGCAGCCCCCGGCCCGCCCTCCCTGCGGCGCGTCGGCGGGGCCGGTGGGCAAGGGGGGCGCCGGGGACAGCTCCTACCTGCGGCTCCTACCTGCGGCTCCTGCGGCGGCCGCCAAGGCCAGGCAGAGCGCGGGGAGCAGCGGCGGCGGCGCAGCGCGCATGGAGAGCGGCCCGAGGGAGCGAGCGAGCGGCCCCGGCCCCCCCGCGGGAGCGCAGTGACGGGCCCGCCGCCCGGCGAGCATGACGGGAAATTCCTGGGCACCGGCGGCCAACGCCAAATATGAACATGGAGCCGGGAATCTCTCGCCGCCCGCCCGGCGGGGCCCGGCAGCGCGGGGAAGCTGCCGCGACCCCGTTCCGTCCCGCCGCTGCGGCACGGCCGGAGCGCGCCGCCCCTCGGGCTAAAGGTGCGCTCCGGACAGGCCGAGGGAGCGGCCCCTCGCCCTTTTGAACTGACGGTCCCGCAGTTCCGAACCACAGCCCCGGCCCGGGTGTTCTGGCCGAGGGGAGGCAGCCCCGCCGCGACCCTCACCGGACTGCGCGGCGCCGGCGGGAGCGGGGACAGCGCCGCGGCGGCTCCGGCTCACACCCGGAGTCAGCTCCTGCCTTCAGCACCGGCCGCGAAACTACGACAGCAGCTAGTGCCGGGCTTCAAAAAAGTGGAGAAATGAACGGCATCGAAATTCTTTCTCCTTCCGCTCGCCTTTCACAGGGAACGGGTATGAGCAGGGGGGGGCACATGCATGTAAATAACACCCGTCTTTGCTCCTCCTGCCACGCACCCCTTCAAATCGTCACTAAAACAATTTAAAAACAACTGACTATAATAACAGGGGGAAAAAAAGCCAGTGTTTTCTGTTTGTCTATCAAAATCCCTTTGAAGATTTTTTTTATAGCTCAAAATATAAGAAATAAGCTGAAAGCACAAGGCTAAGACTCTTCACCCCGTCCTTTAACAGGTCAGACGATGTGACATGTCCACAACTTAGAAATCAAGGTTATGCCTCTGCACTGCCTGTGTACAAAATTAGGGCAAAAGTCAAGCTGACAGACAGTCAAGTGAAGCTCAGCTGTGCGTGTGTGTCAGCTCAAGGCAGCACCCGCTCAAATCCTAACAAATATTAAAAATTAGTTAGGTTGCTGTGCCAAATTAATCTTCCCCTCACCCCCCAGATGAAAAAAGTCCGAGACATCCAAATATCTAGAAGGTGAAACACATATAAAAACCCCTAATAAACCTTTAATTTGAGTCTGGTTTGGTTTTTTGTTTTTACAGGATAGGGTGACAAATTACAACAAAATCTGATTTTTCTCAAATGTTCAGGTATTATACACATTCCCCTCTGTCTTGCAGGAAGGGATACTGGTCAACTTAACAGTTTAAGGTAAAATTAGCTGCATAATAGTACATATTACAATAATAAAATGTACAGTGTTTACAAGAAATATATTTTAGAAGCAAGATTGATGCATTTGCATCGAGGCAACCTTTTAAAATGCCACAACTATTTTTACATTCACTCTTGCAACAGGTCACAAGATGGGGTCACTAAGGTCAGGTTAACAAATCACTATGATGCACATCAAATACAACAAAATTAGTTTATATACATATATATAATACATATACATGTATATTATACATATACATAATATGTATATAGTAAAACTCATCAAAATCTACCAGACCTGGCACAATCTACTTACCCATCAAAAATATGTACTTGTCCTTGGTAAGTAGAATTCTGCATGGCTGATTATATATTATATATACTCATTCATTAGCATCTGAGACATAAAACTGAGGATTCAAAACTTTTCTGTTAACAAACTCTCCAATAATAAACATGGTGCCCACAAAAGCACAAAGGTAAGGCACAATAGGATTTCCTGTTGCAGAATAGTGTGCATCATGTTTACTTAATCATAAGAAAAACGTGCATTATTTGTGCAAGTTCATGCTGCAAATCCATCGTATCTACAAAGTAAAGTGAGTTTCAGTAAAATTTGTGGGACCGGTGTGCTCCCAGTCTCACCTCCTACAGAATGTTCAGCTGGATAAGCAGATAAAATTGTATGAGTGGGGATTAGTAAAGCCAATAATCTTAGATTTGCAACTAAGCTTCTCAGCAACAATTTTGTATTTCTAGGTAAAAGTTAGTAAATTTACAAGCTTGGAACCACAAGATTTACTGTCAGGTGTACTAGTTTTCATCACCCGAAATTGTTGCAAGAAACTATGTACCTTTTAAGATTTTAACAGGTTTATTAAAACACGTTATAATGTACTGGGAATGTCACTTAACCCCAATGGTATTTTGTCACAGCCCTGACAATTGTAACAATAAATACAGCTTTTCACAAAATATTTTTCCAGTATCTGCCAATTGCTTCTTTATTGCTCACAAATTTGAATTCATTACAATTGGTATCAGACCTTTCACATAAAATCAGTCAGGCATTTTAATAAAAAACCTATAAAAGATATTTTACCTGTATCCAACACTTTTAGGTATTTGGCCTCTTGTCATGGTACAGCCAAAATAATATAAAACATTAGGTTTTGAATAAAATAGGAAGCTTATTTGCTGCTTCGATGCAGACATCCTCACAGAACACAACCATTTTTGCCACCACCAGCATTTACATTTATATACAAAACCCCGTACATCCACATTCAGTTTGTTTTCCCTCATAATTATATGCAACCACTTATGCCAAACTCACTTTCCCCATACCCCAGCTGCAGAAGAAGATTCTTATACAGCAACAAAAAACTAATGTTGACTGAATTTTTTTTTTTTTTTAACTTATTCACCATCAGGAACTGTAGGTTGTTACAAAATACCCACAAGATTATTTCACAGGAGACTATGGGAATACAGGAAGTCTTCTTTTCTCCATGCTTTTGTATTATCAAAAACACTTCTTGGTGCAAAAATACAGTCACCACATCTGCAAATGTATAATGAATTCGGTAGTCCTCATGCAAAACTTAAATGCATTGGTTTACTATAGCCCCGGAAAACTCTGTGAAGCAACTTTTTTCTTTTTCTCTTTTGTCAGCTCAGTGTTACTGCCTCATTGCTAAGTCCCTTTGGAAACAAGATTTCTGGAACGTTCAAACTTTTATTTAATTCATTGAAGTATTACATACAAAAAGCACTAAAAAAGGAAGACGGCAGCCAAACAGGAAAATTCCTGTTGCAAGTAACAGTCCTAGCAGTTGTAGAAAGTCTTCTCAGGAACTTCCCTGAGAATTAGTTGTGCCTGTTCGAAGACGCAGATGTGACATAGAGTTCATGTGTTTGTTTGATGGCTTCAGTGGAGTGTTACAAGTAAGAGCCTGGGGAAAACGATGATGATACCGATCTAGTCGCAGATATTTTACTGTTACCAGCTTTCCTACGAGGCAAAGAAATAGGAAAAGAGAAACCTTCTAGTTCACTACTGTTATATTTTGCTTTGGGATGTTAAACACAAACATGTCATTACATCAAAAGTAGTTTACCAGGTTTTTTGTTACTGTTCAATACTTTGGATATAAAACATTTTTAAAAACTCCAACTTCACCCATCTTCTGTCATTTCTACCCGCATTTTGTTACAAATTCGCATTCCTTACCATCAAACCAAGATCCATGTAATGCCTTGAAAGCCTTTCCAGCATACTCCGGAGAGAGACACTTGACATATACACAGCCCTAAAGTAAGAGAGAAAGGGGTTTGGGTTTTTTACAAGTCCAGTAGAAAAGGATGAACAAAGTATTGAGATGTTACTAGAAAGACAGTCACCTCACGTGAATTTTTGTCAACAGCAATATGAACAATTCCATCATTATCACTGCATTTCTCCAAGATTGCTTCTTGAATTGCTAGATGCCAGTGATCACCTATTTCCCTAGGCAAACAATGAAAGATTTAATTAGGTACATAATTTTTTAAACATTTACAACAATCTCGTCCTGCCTCACTGAGTCTGGTTTCTGGGCAACTTGACATAATTTACTGGTATATGCCTACGGGGCAGATTTAGGGCTTTTACTACTGCATATAGAGTAAATTGTGTATTTAGAAATTTCAGCCCTAGGAATCAAAAGGAATAATCTGTATGTGGGGAGTGGGGCATTGTCCTAAAATGGGCTTATGCAAGTGATGTTCGGACTGATATTAAAAAAAACCACATTTCTGTCCAGTACAGTAACCGGTCCAGAACACACACCAAAGTTTAAGTCTGCTGCTGTGATCTGAGGGTTCACAATGTACAAGTGAACAAACTGGACAAGTTGTTCCCTTGGTAAGTGTCCTGACTTTTGGCAATAGAAAGATGATTATTTACTGCGCTAACACTGATAAATACAAAGTAACTGGTACATTCCCCAGATGACTCTCAGGTCAAGAGAAAAGACCTCTATTATGGGGCTGCTTCTACCAGGCACTGGCATATCGCCAAAAACATATTTAGTCATAACTCTTAGTATACTTCTAACGTAAGAGCAGCTAACTAATTTTGTTAAGCATACCTTGCACCCACAGCAAATGTCAAAACAGTATGCCAATCTAATCATGTATAGCAGTACATTCTCTGTTTCAGGTGCACAGTGATAGCATTCAACCTTTTCAGATTGTGGGACAAGAACATAAACCCTTCTTCCTCTAATGACACAAACAGTTGGATAATACAGTCTGTCTTGCACTGAGGGTTTTGAATTTTGTTTGTTTTAAGATAACTCCAAGGGTGTGATAAAAAGTACTTCCTTCAGCTGCGATCCTCTGAAAGACAGCTCATAGAAGAGGAAGATTTGACAGGATGAGGGGGTATAACCTATGTGTTAGTCCCCAACTCCTTGCATGATCTAGTCCACAGCCAGAGGGAATGTAACAAAATAATAGAGTGGATGAAGCTTTAAAAGACTTCAAAAAAATTCCTTAATTCTTAGCACGTGAAACAAGGCTTGTTACAGTACATACTTCAGAATTACACATAAGCATTAGAAGCCAGTATTTAGCACTAATTTGTTCCCACTAAAAAAATCCATTTGCTTCAAAATTAGGCAGTTACAGTGCCATAAAGTAGTAAGTGATTTAAATTCAGCCTTTTAAATGCAAATTGTGCAAGCTCTATAACAGACTAAATACTCCAGAATACTTAACAATACAAAATTAATTGAGAAAGACCAGTCATTACTCCAAGTAGTTTGACTAAATGCAGTGCTCTTCAAGAAGTGAACCAAAGATACAGTGCAAGACAATGGAGGACAGAAGACAGACAATAAGGATTTTTAATCTCTTCTCACAGATGTTAAGAGAAAGATCATCTTTGTTCTACAATCGGTTCATTTCTTTTAAGGTTTAATGTTTCCTCACTTCTTCCAAACCGCTCTCAGAGGAAAGAAATGGCCTCTTCCAAAAGAATACAGAAAGAAAACATTTACTTACATAACTGGATCAAACATATTGCGAATCTTCAGACATGGTGTCAAGCTGTTCGGTGGTGAATTTCTTCTATCTAGATGAAATGCTACAAAATAAAATAAAGTTAAAACTAATTATTGACATATACCATTGAGCTAGCAAGTGTCAACCTAATACATTAATACCTTTCTGGATTTACTCAATAGAAAGTTTCCTTCACTTAGAAAAAAGTTTTAAGCATGTTAAGTTTCCCACAGTATTATACCACACTGAAGAAAACGTACCATACTTAATTGAAGTTTTTTAGACTTACAGCTTCTGTGTTTAAAGCACTCTCTTATGTCCAGGCCACAATACATGGAAGGAATTCAGGGTATTTTAAAAAATACCATATACTTAAGAGAAAGGATTTGCGTTACATCTCCATGAAAAGACAGATATACTTAAACCCTGGAGCAAATTTCTGGAGCTGCATGTTAACCATTCAGTTCTAACTGCTTGATGAAATTTCAATTCTTCCACTTTTGGGGCAATTTGCTGCCCATCTGACTAAGAAATAGGGAGCCGTTTAGATTGATGTTGCATTGTATTTGTACTTCAGTAACATGTCAAGAAGACCCTACAAGGACGGAGCTTTTGTAACCCTAAATGCTCTACACACATGATCATCAGCTTGCAAAAATCTGAAATGAAACACAGCAGAGCATAAAACAAATGTAAGAAGAAAGATGGAAATAAAAAATAACAGAGTAACTCTTTCAAAGCTAAATAGTGTAATGAAATACATTCTGGAGTTCTAAAATATAAACTTCTCTAAAGTTCACAAGTTCTACTTGAGGGAATTGCAACAGAAGACTGGACCGTGAGAAAAGGAGTCAAGGAGTCCCCTTCAGATTCAGATAAGGCAGCTCTGTGCCCTGAGAAGGGCCAACAAAGTAGCAACAGAAATGAAACGGGATGACCTGGTAAAACAATCTTCAAGGCTTGAAGAAAGTTTTACTTTAAAGACTTGAGATAAGGAGATTCAAGAGTTTAAATGAAAGATTAAAAATCTCAACAAGGCAAAATCTTGTTCCAAACTGATGCTAATGCTTCTCCTTTGCAATCCCTACTTTACAAAAATTTGACAGATTCAAGAGTTACATTCCCAGGGTCAGAAGTCTCAGTTTTGGGCAGATGTCTGTGCTTCTTACTGCTGACCTTTCAAGTATATCTAAAATACATGAACACTGCTGCTCTTCTATATGTTACCAGAACAAAAACCGTGTCACATATAAGAAATTCAGTCATGTGGAAGACATTGCTGGTGAAAGACAAGCACCAACCAAGAGAAAATTCACTGCCTGCAGATGTGGCATAGACAAACTTGCTTCTTATGTAAATTCCTGAGGCAAAATACAATTATCAACTAGAAATTAGAAAAGGTGGCTTCCAATTCTAATATTGAACATACTGCAAGTTCCCCAAATAACTAAAAATGTTCTTACTAGTATATACTCACGCACACACTCAGAGTGCAAGTCACCAACACCTGTATCAACTACCGGTTTTTTTATTGGGAATAGATTCCTAAATATGCTGGTGACACTACATCCATCTCTGAGCTGCCTGTAGTTTAAGGACAAGTCCTTTTTCAATAGCACATGGTTTTGTAAAGTTTTTTGCCCCTAATTAAAAATTATACATAGGGTATACAATAAAAACTTTACAGAACTAAGTAACATTGAAAAATAAATGGACTTACCTTACTCATGTAGTTTGGCTCCAGCAGATCAAGGGAGGGGGGGGGTGAAATGTCACCAGCATATTGTACACTGGGGCACCACACCATAGTGGAGAAGGTGATCTGGGGTGGCCTAGTCATGGACCTGGACCTGAAAAGGTGTGGGGTTGAGGAAATTATGTGCTGATTGTTTATAGCTAGGTTTATTCAGCACATGGTTTCAAACCAAGGATAAAGAATGGTAGTTATTTTCAGACGCTTAAGGCCCAGAGGAGCAACATTTCTGCAAGCTGTTTATGAACTCCAAAAAATTCATAATGAGATTTATGGCAGCAGCTACACCACTGAGCTATGCAAGAGTAACTAAATGGGGAATTCACCCTTTAGCGTCAACACCTGTATAAACCACGCTCTGCCTGTTCCAGTTTCTAATAATTTTGATGTCCTTTTGACTGGAAGATCTCAGGTGCTTCAGGTGATGACTTCAGCCAGCGCACACCACCAGCACAAAACTAAAACTACTACCAACTTAATGTAACATCCTACTGGTAGAGCAAGTATGCCCAGGGCAGTGCAGGATATGAAAATAAAGACGAACTCTGTTTTTTCTCAAAAAACCATTTCAAAGTCATTGTAAATGAAAAGTAAGTTTTTCAGCTCAGATGGAGGTTTTTATGTATAAGGGTTAAAAATGACCATGGAAGTCAGTGAGTTATAAAATTAATGCTAGAACAGTAATAAACATTAAAATATATACCAGAAAAAAAGGGTATACAACAAAAAGGGTATACCAGAAAAAAGGTGAGCCTAGAGAAGACATAGGTAAATTAATGCTGCACCTACACAGAAAAACTCAAAACAGCATAGTTAACAGGTGTCTCTTGACCTTCCTTACACATCTGTAACAATTAATTCTCCTCTCTCCCAAAAGAGAAATTTCTATGATAAAGCTGTTCAGATTACAGTACTGATTATTTGAAAATTTACACTAGTGTGGAGCATACAAAATATTCTCCTCACAATTAGGGCATAAGTAGACATTCTTGCAGGACAACAGTCTAAGCTACACACTGAGTAAGCACCTTTTTCTAAATAGGTCTCAAGAGTAAGACTTACAAGATGAGGGTAAAAAGGTAAAGATGAAAGAGGAAAGCAAACCCACAACTTCATACAAAAAGTCATTGATAAAAAATTTAGGATTTTCATAAATTCCCCTTGGGGACTACTGAGCACCTTCAAGAAAAGGAAGCTACTTGTTATTTCATTCATAGTGTACTTTGTTTTACTACATTAAACTGAGTATGACTGTATCATACCAGATTCAAAGAACAGCAGCAGCTAAAAACATGCTTTCATCAACCTCTTTAGCACTGTGACTGGAATATGTCTATGATGGAAGAAGTGGCTCTTGCACTGACTTCAAAATGAACATTTAAGTTTTCTATGCCTCTTAAATTACTAATAAATTATTGCTAAAGGAATTCCTGAGTATTATCCCCAGGGGTTATAAGAAAGCCCAAAGGATCTTTAGATGTGGATTTGATGCATCTGATAAGGCTGAAGACTCACATCAAATATAGGTAACCGTGTTTCTGAAGAACAGATTTTTCAATGTTAAGCCACAGATCACTGTAATTTATTAAGTACTAACTCTTCTTATCAAAGGCAAGAACAAAAAGATAAAACAATTAGCTGAAAATGTTGAAATTATGCACTTCCACTCAACACGAGGTTCTTCAGTAAGCATGAAAGATACCAAAATCAAAATCTCACCAAGGACAAGAGCATGGTTGACTTGGGCTTTAACACAGTTAAGTTTGGCTAAAGCTTGGGACAGATGCAGCATTTTACAAGCATCATGAAAACCAGAGTCTTCTTGCAATAGTTAAAGAGTAGAGTTGGGGGGTTTGAAGGATGGGGGGTTTGTTTGATTGTTTTTGTTTGGAGAAAGGATTATGTTTTCACAAGCTATTGAGGAAGGGTGTCCTTCACATGAGGTAACGGGTTATCTTCCATGCTGCAGGATGAAATATCACCCTAGATGTGGTACTTCAGAGAAGTCTTTATCTCATCTCCAGAGCTGTCAAGGAACTTTAGCTTTTGCTGTTAGCTTAGCTACACTGGAGCTCTGCCTCCCTAGTTTTTTTTATCAAGGGCCTGACAGGACAATTGTATCTGTTCTTTCAAAAGCAAACTGAACACACTAGGAATGTGGGGTTTTCTCCATTGATTTAATTAAATTACACCTGACACAATGAAGATTGTTTCTTGATTGACTATCCTCTCGTACACTGTTTACAACACATTGTATTTACCTACCCCTTATTTTTTTTTCAAATACATCTACTGTATCCAGTAGATAATATTTCAAAGGAACTGCACCAGAATTTATTCTGATCTAGTAAAAAAAACCCACTCAAATTGTCAAAACACAGGCTGCATCCTAAAGGACTGGACAGAATGTCACAGTGATGCTTAAACATGCTGCTACCAGACAACAGAGCTTAGATCTCATGCGTGCTCCAGGTCCCATAGTTAAAATGCATGCTATCATTTACTGATATCCTAGTACATGCAGACAGTTCAAGAGGCTTTCTTCTTCAATTGCACATCCTCAGGTGTTGTGCTCAGCACTATTAGATCTCACAAGGTAAAAAACCCATGACCTTGAAATTTATTCACAGGATTCAAACCCAAGAATTCGTTATGATTTTCTATGCAGAGAGTCTGTTCAGGGCCTAGCAGTCTTGGAGAGTATTTAGATTTAAGAACTTCTATATTCATACATCAAAACTGGAGTATGAACTTAGCTGCAGTTGATGTAAAATTCCAAAAAAGGAAGAAAGTGACACATCATGTAGAATTCCTAACATCAGGAAAGAAACAGCTGTGCAAAAAGTTGGAGACTTATGCAATGGAACTATTTCAAACAGTCATTTGAAAACAAGGAGCACAAAATAGAGAGAGCTTTTGCATATGAAAATTGCCTTTGCCTGCTGACTACCAAGAGCCCAACTGACTGCTGTCAGTTCAGCCACACTATTTCCATGCCCTTCTGATGGTGGCCACGTATACAATTTCAGTTCTTCAAAGATATTTGCTAAACTGCAAACATAGCAAGAAAACTAGGAAAATTGCTATGAAAATGACAGAAACAGAATGGATTTTGATACGTTCTATTCAATAGAAAGCAAAGAGTTTAAAGTGCATAATTCTATGATAATAATAATAATAATAATAATAAATAACACACAGATAATAGCCACAGATGAGAGATTAGGTTACTCTGTCCACATTGGCACTATGCTAAAGTAGTATCAGATGCTCAAATTTGGATGGTACGTAACAGTAACTCCTACAGTAGCTATCTTTCTGGGAAGTTTTGGAAAGTGCTGTTCTGTTGAATATTTCCAGTGTGTATTCCATGAAGCAAAGCACCGCCTGAACTATCGCACACTGAGAAGTCATCCAGGTGAAGGAAAATCCAGTCTGATTTCTAATACAGGACTGAATAATCATGGCATGATTATATTGCAGTCAAACAGGACAAGAAAAACAGAGCAAATGAGTAGCAAATTAGAACTAGAATGTCATGTTTCACAGCTTGTATTGAGCAATAAACTACATATATACATATCTTGTAGAAACTATGCTCAATTTAAATGAGAGATGGAACAGAGACAGCCATTGACAAAACCCACCACTTCTTTTTTGTAAAGCACCTGCACATCCCTAATGTACACTGTCCTAGAAAGCAAAGGATCTGCAACTCTAGTAATAAAGTTAATAAACACATCTTACTAATGAAAACTGAGAAACTGAAATCAAACAATACAGTTAACATAGCAGAATGCCACATTATTGCAAGACAATGACTGTAGTACCTCAAGTCTGCAGTAGGATTCACAAGGTATTTTTTGAAAAGCAGCCCTCATTTTGAATTATTTAAAATAAGAAACGTAATGCTAAACCCAGTAGTATAACTCTGGGAAGAATGTAATGACATCTCAACCTTTTGCACAGTAAAGCAAGAAATGGGTCCCAAGACTACTAAGATCCTCATCAGTTAACACACCAAATATCTGCAAATGCCTCAAAATATTTGGCTTCTCATACTGACAGAGAGAATTAGTAATTTTTCCTTTAAACTTAGGAAAATACAAAATTTACGAGCCAAGGGCTGAAAGCCTACACAGAACTTACTAAAACATGCAATTGGCCTGGGACAAAACCAGAATGTTAGCAGTACTTGTACTGGAGTGATCAAGTTTGGTAAAGCGTAAAATGTTTCAAGCCATAAAGAAGCTATTTCTATCTGTCTTTGGAAAGTAAATCACATCGGAAAGAGTTGCTTTAAACTGTACCCTTTTAGGAGAAAGAATAAAAACATTGTTTCTTAAAAATAAAAATGTATACCAGTAAAAAGTAGAAGAAGGAAACCTATTGGTACTTGCATTAGTTAAACTAAGATCAAAATTAACATACTCCAGGTGAACAGAAATGCAGTTGCTTGCCAGTGAGAATTTTTGCTTAAGTAGGAATAGGCAGGGCAAAATGTCTGCTTTTTAACTAGGCTTTTTTCATCATCTACTCCAAAGCCATAGAAGTAACACACAATACTACCTTGATAACATCCAACTGAAAAATCTGAACAAAAAAGTGGAGAAGCAATCGCTCTCCATGGCCATCAAAATAAGCTAATGAAATTATAAACTAGGATTCTACACAGCTTTTATTTTAGTCCAACTGGAGAAATAATATGGCATTATAGAGGAACATAAGGGGAGAGACTCTTTTAAAAAGTCACAGCATTTATACAATTGGCCATAAAGACTGTAAGCATTTGCCTTCACACTCAGGCACAGACAGAAATGACCGTTCTTTTTTTACTGCAAACCAGAACTCAAGGCTTACAGTTTCAACTTTCACTGACCAAAATAAAAGTAAACCACCCCAAAACCTGAAACTTAACATGAAGAAATGCAGAAAGAAAAAGAACTAGGAAAATATGACCACAGTCGAGAGACAATTGCAAACTCACTAGATTCCTGCCACACGGTTTCACAATAAAGCTAAAAAGTGACAGAACACTGCAAAACCCATTTATGACAACAGCCTTCTCTAGTAAAGCAAATGCCTTACACCACAAAGCTTGAAAAACAAATGCACAGCATAGAAAAAACATTTATGACAGAGAGGAAGCACTACTAGATGTTCAAAATGCACGTTCTCCTAATTGAGGAGTCTTTTGTTCCAGTAGGTTTTTTTTCAAAATAAACATCTCTTCCTCCTTACTCCATCTTTAGGTACTTGACTGACAACTTAACAGTAAGAAACTCAAGACTACAAGATACAATTTATCTGTTGTCAGATACAACGAATTACATTATTTCCAATAAGTATAAGGCACGTCACAATTTGACCGACTAAAGAGTATTTTTTTAAAATTCATGAAAAGGAACAAGCAACTCACTCCGGCTACGTGCCCTCTGTGTCTTTCTGCAGTAGCTACAACAGAAAAGCTCATTTGCCTTGAAAACAAGGCAGACACCGAATGCACAGAAAAAGTAAGTCTATAGAACAAGATAATAGAGAAATAGCACTAACAGTTCATAACAATCTTTAAATGTGTGAGAGAAAAAAAGCCTTTCATGTTCAAGCAACAAAGTACCATTTAGAAGTTAGATGCATAAATTAAAACAACTACAGTTGCAAAATATAACTTCAGTACCTTGGCCTTGCCACACTTTCGATGGTATTACTAAAATTTTGTCACATGCTGCAGAAGGTTGCATCCACTTCCAAACCAAGAACTCGGCACCACCTATTCTTCGTGTCTCTGTGCGAATTCTAGATTCATTTGCTGCAAGAAACTCAACGGCTCTATTCCAAACTTTATTCATTTTCCTCCTTAAAAATTGAAGCAAGAAGTACAAAGTTAGCATTATAATAATCTGCATAGCTGACACTCAGCACGTAAGAGAAATCCAACGCTTTTTCCCCCCACCTGTGTCAGTAAGAATCTCCAAATATTACAGTGTGCAACCTACTGAAATTAACTTAGTTAACTCACCCATTTATTTTTACTAATTTTCCCTCTTTACACATAAGGAAATTCATTACTTCTAGTGAGAACATACCTGTCCTGAGGAGGTATTAGAGAATCACGCACATGTAAAATTGGCATGTAAGGCTGCAGCTCTTTATTTTCTGAACATGCCTCACTGTGGCTTCTTAGAACATCTGAAGACACCATAAAAAAAACCACACAAACTGGTAACTATGCCGTTCATGCAAACATTAGGAAAAGTATCAATTCTGGCAATGAACGCCTACTCAAGATCCCTCCCAATTTACTAGTTAAGGTCTTCCGGCATTTTGAAACATTTTCTCCCCCAGCCATGCTGAAGGCAAATTGAGAAAACTAACCAAGCACAGTGCATCCAAGTATCCTAATAACTTCAAAATAAAGGAAGAGAGTTCTTACTCTTGATTGGTATTTTTAAGTGTTAGCAAAGACAGCCATCTTTGAAAATAAAAGGCTTTCCCTCCACCCCAACAAAAATTGATTTCCAGACCAAAAAAATGCAGGAAAATGATAAACACAGGAAAACAGTTCTGATTTGTCTGCCATCTCTGTATTTATGGTGACTACCATACATGAAAGTAATAGAACAATTTAAGTAAAAATGCAGTCCAAAACAGAGCTTAAAAACTACAAACATGAACTATTGCAAACACTGTGGTTTCAAGTAGAAAGGCAGGATTTCAGAACTCAATCATGCATCTATTTTAGCAACATAATTTCTGCTCAAAGTAACTCATTAAAAAGCTGTTTTTTCTATGAAAAACCACTACAGACGGAATTGAGGGCTAACACATTTTTGGAGCGGATATTTTAGATGAAGATGGTTGAAAAAACAGATACAGAAAGCAACACGTCACCATACTTCTAGTATACTTTAAAAAAAAAAAAAAAAAAAAAAAAAAAAAAAAAAAAAAAAAAAAAAAAAAAAAAAAAAAAAAAAAAAAAAAAAAAAAAAAAAAAAAAAGAAAAAAAAGAAAACCATAGCATGTGAATCACACATTTGACCAAGAACTCTAACAGCACAATGACTGGCTACCAAACAAGAAGAAAATATAACTGAATTAATGCCAATTCTTCAAAAGCTTACACATCAGAAGCCATACCTATGATTTTTACCACCATATCATACATCTGCTTTGTTTCTTCTTCCTCTTTTGCCCAACGGTACTTCATGTAGTGTAAGACTCCCCAAACCATTCCTATACCTGCATTAAGATGCATAATACTCTTTAAACAGCATTAGAACATCAGTTATTTAACAATGGTTCCAGGGCATAATTCACAAGTTGGTTGAACTATCTAACAAATACTGTACATTCCAAAGCTAGTGAACTAGACTGTACTTGTTTGTCAGTATTTTACACAGAAACACAAACTCTTCCTTCCACTTTGAAAAGAAGTTACTTTTAGGAAAACATTCACTGTTCTAACAATAGCTTGGTATCTCGTGGGACTGTGAAAATAAAGTTCTTATTCCTTCTTCTATCTTGCTGAGGGCACCAATACCCCTGCAATCAATTAACAATATAAAAAAAATCGAAACCAAACCCACACACACAAGATTTATAATTACATAGTTTGTTTCACATATCAGTGACCGCAAGGCAGTCTTAACTGATATATCAGACAGATGGACATCATTTTAGGCCAAAATGAGCGTTAGGGTTAATGACAACACATCTAACATTTATGCAGTAGTTTATTTTTCAAAAGGTGCTTCATATTCATGTTAACTACAGGTGAGACATGAAGCAACTTGCTCAGCATGACTTAGACCAGTGGTTGACTCAGTTTTATCTCCACATCCCAATTCAGTCCTTGAATTGACTGTTATTGAAAAGACAGCAATCTGGGACAGTTCGCCTTTGATTCTTTTGGTTCATCAAAAGGCTACTGAAGGAGGTCTCAAGTCTTCTCCTCATAAGCAAATGATTAAGATACTGGGATAAACAGTTTTTTAAATATTCAATAAGTGCATAAGATGGACTCTGCATCTTCAATATTATTATCCAGCTACATGGAAAGGAGTGAAGTGTCTGCACTCAGCTGTACCCTGTTTTTATGCTGCATAGTTTTCAGTATGGCTCAGAATAAAATAAACTTGGATGAATTTGAACTTAATCAGACAAATATCAAAGACTAATTAGTCTTACTGAAAGATTACATACATTTTTTACAACATACTCAGAGGAAAGAATGTTTGGTGACAATTATGTTAGATATCCAACCTTTCCTAAAACTAGGAAGATCATCTTTTCTGTAGTTACATTTCCAAAGTTCAACAACAGTGAAATATCCTCAAAATTACAGCTATTATGTCTTTTTACTGAGCATTTTGCTTCTTCTAATCAGTTCCATGTGGAACTTTTGAAAGCCACAAGCTATTGCTTTTGAAACAGGGAAAAAGATGGAGTTCCCAAAGAATGAGTATGTTCAGCTGCTTACAGAAGCAGATGATAGCAACCAGTGTGAAGACACAGTGGCACAACAGAAGTGCAAAGCAAACTACATTTTAACCAAGATACTGATAGAAACTCCAAGTTTTATGGTTGAATAACAACTTTCTCTAAACGTGCTGTTTACTTTTCCTTGTGCACTTAGATAAATACAAGTTACAACAAAAAAAGTTTGATTGTTTTATTAACTTACCCAGGAGCAATATTGATAATCTGTGAGTTACATTAACAAACGCACGGCGAAAACGACACCTGAAAGACATCTTTGGACTAGTGGATTCCAGATACTTCACATCTGTCACATTGGTGACATTCATCTCATTAGGGTCATTGCTGAGACACCTATTAAAAAAAATATACAGTACTTATGAGAAAGGATACATTCTCTTAGAAGAAATTTAGCTAAAAAATAAAGACTACTTACTTTATGCCAACATCTTCCCCACTATTCAAGATCCAGTGCAATGTTTTGTTAAGTACACTTTCATATTTTCGATCTAAATTCTGTCAAAATACAATATTAATGAGTAATTTCATAAATAACCAGGAAGTTATCATTCTATAATAAAACTCAGATTCTGCACAGATTTTGCATAAATTCACTGCACAAAGTAAATTTATATATACTATAAGCAATTATCAGACTCACCAGCATCCCTCAAACTAAGGACTGATTGAAAAGTCAAGCCACATTCACTATTTAATTCACATTCTAACTTACAGCAAGAAAAAATTATGCAACCACTAGGTGGCGCTCACTGAAAAAAATCTACTCCAAGAGTAAAACTCCAAACTGATCCAAACGCTGCTGGGAATCGGTCCTATAAAAGCAGTTCCATGCTCTGATCTTTTTAAAGAAGCTTAGGTAAAATTAGGTTGTACTCATATTTTGCAAACAGTTCAGTGTTTTTAAATCAAGAACTGACACTACTGTTTAGATGCTGACTTTTTTTTATTTTTAATTATTTGGTATCATCTCTAATAGGAGAGTATCCACTGCTATCTGAGCTAAGGCTGTCTCCATAGCTCACCTTGCATGTTCTTTTGCACAAAAAGAAAAGCAAAATGGAAGTTACTATTGTATTTGAAATTACACTTCCCAAAAAGATTTATTTCCATCTTTCCTTTGAACCTCACACAATGTAACTGGTCTAGAATTAAACCATAAGCACTTAAAACACCAGTAACTATTTCAGTTTGAGATTAAAGTATGAAAAAATAACTGAACATAGAAATTCTGTAAAGGAGTTATACTACCAAAATGAGAAACTGCAGGGTTAAATGAGACCTCCTACAAAGTGACACATTTTCATATTAAATTTGAGCTTCCTAGCAGACCTAGAACAGTTTTGATAAAAACAGTCATTTATTCAGTGTAACAATCAGTTCTATGGCATCAAATTAATTTTTTCTACAATACATCTGCTTTTAACAGATGTAGATTATAATTTCCAAACCGTAAACTAGTGTTAGCAACTTCTCTGGGATGTTTTCAAACATTCCCTTTTTTTGTCTACTAAGTAAAGGATTGCCAAAATGTAGAATTTCTATAAATTTGTATATTACATATATCAGCTTAACTCCTCCCCGTCCAATCAAAGAAATCTACTCTTAGCCTCTTAAAAGCTTCAAGTAGTTTTCCACTGTAGGGTACACTAATATGGGCTAAAATAAACCCTACAGCTGTCAAGGCAAGGCAAGAGTTATCTTTTATTTGGGGAGTAAGGCAGGAGAATGACAGCAGAGCATGGGATTTCATACTACTACACACCGATCAAATTAAGGCCTTTTTTTTGACCATTTCTACTTGAATGAGTGGCCGAAATCTCCACGCAGCTGCTGTCTGTCAGGCTCTCTGCACAGATCCACACGTCAACCCATCTTCACAAAGAAAGGAAGACAGTATCCTTTATACTAAGTCTCAAGACCCAGTATACTGGTTTCTGGAGAAGCTTCTAGATATTTGAATTTTATACATTTATTATTTTTATGTTGATCAACTATCTCCATCAACCCAAATCATGTCTCGGTGTTTTAATGAAAGGGGAAAAAAGCCTTGCATGCCACTGAAGCACTACTAGCTACACTTTCACTGAAATTAAGCCAGTTTCTTTCACCTTCCCTCTCCTCAAATACTCACTACATCCCCAAATAAAAATATTATGAAGCACATGTTAAAGCCATCAATTCCAAACATTTCCAAGTAATACTAAGTAAAATTTTAGTCAATACATTAGATATGAAACCAGGTCTTACAAACTGTAACTTATACAAATCTTATATACAACCAATTAAAAGTACCTCGTTTGCTTACTTTTAAATATGCAGCTGCCTCCTGGACGGTAAGGTTTCTTTGAATAGAGCTGCCACATTCATGTTCCCCTGGTAAAATGAAAGCTTTTGTTTATTTTGATCGAAAATTACTGCATTATATAAAATAAACTCACCTAAACGCAAGCTTACTGTTAACACAATTTACACAAGCAGCAGTAGCACAGTAATTCTCATAAGTTTCACTAACAATATACAAATTTCTCTGCATAAATTTCTCCTTCAAAGGAAGCCTAAAAACCCTGATGATTCTCAGAGCTGTACAAATCACATCAATACAACTTCATGTACTGCGCAAAAAGCATATTTCAGTATTTTCACCAAAAGTAGAACAAAAGGTGGTACGAAGAACTACGAAAAGGACATTACCACAAAACAGTTGCTGTACCCTGACTCAATTTCTAAATAATTCCCATTTATTATGAAACATATATTACCTTTTACAGAAATCAGGTTCCAGTCACAACACAGCCATAATAGTATTTCAGGCACTATGAAGTTACTATATTTTTAGATTGGTATAGTTATCACAGTAACTCATCACCTGCCTGAACACACACAAAACCCCACTATGGCCTGAAACTGGTGCTTTTACCATCTCCTGATTGTTTTTGACAGTATGCAGAAGTAGTCAGGAAATAAGGTATATGCATAGCATATGATAGCATATGCACAAAGCTATTGCAAGCTATGAAAATTTAAGATACTTGTGCCTATCTAAAATGCAAACCTTTGCTTATATTGGAATACTCTTTAAAAAGAGTAGCTTCAATTTCTAATTCCCTACACAAATGAGAACATTCGATGCAACGTAAGCAAAAATTAGGAAAGGGTAGCAAGTTACAGAGATGCACCTTCATGTCTCATTCACAGTAGGGAGTTACAGAGAACTAAGTGTTTCTGTGAAGTCCTTCTCAGACCGTTGAAGTCTTATTAAAGTACACTTCAACAGATTTAAGTAAATTTTGTCTTGCAAGCACATTATCATAACAGGCATGCTCTTCTCTTACTGTTGGGATCTAGAGACATAGCGACAGCATTTTTAAGAGTGCTCAGATGCTATCTGGCCTAGAAGTGCTGCTGGAACTAAGCCTGTGTGCACGTACGTATGTTCAATCAAGCACCAAGCAGAACACTTTGAAAGATGTTTCACTTGATAATTAACATGCAAAGTCTTAGTCTACTGTAATAGCAAAACTACAGATATCACTGCTGAAAATTGGTACCACTTTTGCCAAAAAACACTCTAATTTCAGAACTCAGCACCTGGATTGGAGTTATAGGTTGTTCTTGTACATAATTTAGGCATTCTTTTTGTACAGTATAAACTCTACAGCCTATAAATTTAGATGTGTAATCATCAGTGATTTCATGTTTCAAGATTAGCAGACCTGAAATAACTATATATCATACTCATAGGGTCTCTGGTGTAAACATACTGTTCTAAATTTGAACTAGTGGAATGAATACAACAAAACCAAAACCTATCTCTGTAGAAGCATATGTACAATCTCAATCAGATATTTAGTTGTATGATATGAGCAAGTCTGATAAGCATGCATCCACTTAAGCTTTTTTCCTTGTTTGGTAAGACCTGAAGTCTTTCTGGGGTCTTTTCAATACAGAAAGAGCACGTCAGTCATACGTTGAACAAAACAGCTTGTGAGATGAGACCCTTCTATTAGGAACTTGTCTTTGGTTGTTCGGGTTTTTTATTTTAAATTATCTAGATAAGTAGAAAAGCCCATTTATGAAATAAATGAGAAAGAATAAAAAGGATTAATAATACCAACACAAGCAAACAAGCAAAACACACAAGCAGGGGATGGTGAAAAAAATGAATTCTTAAAAATAAGTTTCAAGATTCATGCTGGATTTTCATCTTTTGAGAACACAGCATTACCCTTTACAAAAGAACGAAAACTCCCTTAAATAGGGGTCTACTGAATTACTTTAGTAGTTTTAAATTCTAATCTTATTTGCCTTCTTCCAAGAATTATGTTTATGCCGCACATAGCCAGCACACTGACTTCACAGTTTCTGGTCTCATCTTCAGAAACCAGAAGACAGTTTTCTCTCAGTTCTGCTTCCGAAATTTTTTTCAGACTATATTCCCTTTGAACAAGTTTAACAGCTACAAACGCCTTTGCTGCCTGGGCTCTGACAACTTCTAAGGCCCATTGGTTCAAACTTCCCTCACACAATACTGGCAGGGGCATAGAAGAGGAATAAAAACCCCTTTCATCTTGCCTACCACTCTCGAAACAAGTAAGATAATCAGAATTATGGAGTTTCAGTCCTGTACAGAAAGCTATTGGAGATGCAGTTTCTCATTCCAACACATCTGTTGCTGAGGACCATTTAGCAGCTTTCTTCTGAAAAACTCATGAATTTGAAAGCTTACAGAAAGTTAGGCATTTCACGACTCAGACAACCTTCTGTTTTACTGCAACAGCAGGATATTCCTATATGCCATTTCAGTCACTGCTTTAGCTAATAGTTCTGCAAATGAAGGCTTACTTTGAATAACTTACGTACAATCATTAACCACTTAGCCTGGAAACCCACTTTCCATAGTCTGAGCCAAAAATGTTTCCCAGCTGTTCCATTTGAGGCCCTATATCCAGGAATAAAACTGAAGCTCAGACAAAAAAAGCTTTACACAAGTCTGCTGCAAGATACATCCAAGTTTTTTGTAAAAACTGCCCCTCTGTTAACATGTCTATTGCAAGTCTACAGAAAGCACGGATCTTTCTGCTTAAACTTTTCTTGGGTACAGATCACTAATTTCAACTTCAATCAAAGAACCATTCTATTTGCTTTCATTAGGGAGGCAAAAAGTAATATCCCAGCAAGGATCATAAAACTACCCTTTAGCTTATGTTAGTGTACTTGGGCAAGCCACATAAGAAGTTGAGGAGTTGTCCTAGAAATACTACCAAAAAGCAACTAAAGCTTCTAAAGAAATATTTAAGTCTGTTGCCTCAACTGCTTCTCATACAGAAATCAAGTCAGATCTCCTTTCCCATGCAGATTAGAATATTTGAAACTGACTTTCATTTAGGCATTTAACTTATGAACCACAGCATACACAAACAGAAATATTCAAAATTTTAAAAGTACTTACTTTACACTGTAAATAATTTTCATTTGGTACAAAAACCCAGTGGAAATCTAATTCTTCAAGGAAGACATGGATTTAAGCACAGATCTCTAGCTTACAGCTTGATGTGATACAGTCCACCAATACAAAACACAAACAATGTACAAGGTCTCACATTTGCAGGTTACTTACAGCAGGAGACCAAAGTGGGGAGCTGAAGAAAAGCAGGAGCAGAATACATGTTGCAAGAGCAAGTAAGAATGCCCAGTCTCCCAAAGGCAAACTCAGTAGCTGAGTAACACTGCAGAACACCAGAATTCTAAATTGCTTAATTTGTTCAATCACTGGTTAGAAACAGCACCGTATCAATTACCTGAAGAACTTAAGATTAAAGGAGAGTGACAGAACGGAGAGCCTGTGACAGCAATCAGATACAGTAGCTGACACTTGAAATTAATACTAAATATCGTTTAGTGTTTTGCCAGGATTTTCTTGCAGCCATGGATTTAACAGTAAGCCTTATTACACATGAAAGCCTAACTGACCCCTGCATCTCAAGGACCTGTGCTGTCCCTTACCTCAGAAGGAAAACATCTAAATCCAACAGGTGGCCACACTCTAGAGAATGCCAAGCAAAAGAAACTGCTAACTAAAAAGTCCTTTATCTACAAGAAAGGAGGGTAATACCTAAGGGTAGCTGGCTGCTTCTTGTGGATAGAATGGTTAGTTTTATTCATTTTGCAAGTCTGACTGAAAATGGATGTGATCTATTGAAGTCTCTCCATGAAAGACCAAGATATCCAGTAATTAACATATGCCTGAAGAAAGTCTAATTTAAATAAAGCAGGTATTTTGGTTTAGCAGAAATGTTAGGCACTGAAATAGATACTGTCTATAAAAAGCTGCTGTTTTGAAAAATGGCTAAACTATTCATGACAAGAACACAAGAACAGTAACTTCAACTCAGACCTGGATGAGTATATACTACTTCTCCCTTTAGTGTCTTATGAAGTAGACATTACTCACTGTAGGTTTGGCAGACTAGCAATTCTGAGAACAGTGATGCACTGAAGGTAATCTATTTTTATATAGGATAATTAAATAATTTTACATCATATCAGAGCACCACAGTACAGAATAGGTATCTACAGCTGGAACACAGTACATTAAGTCAAGTAAAATTAATGAACTGATAATCTGACTTTTTGTTCCTTCAGACAACTTCATGTTCTACCTTCTAAAAGCCCCCTGACTTGCTCTCCAATTGAAGATGACAAGGCAAGAAACTAGTTCAGTAAAATTATAAGAAGTCTAATAAAACAGAGAGTTACAAACCGAATTTTGAAGGGACCACCTTTATGGTAGTCAAGATGCTGAATAACAGAACAGATTACTTCAAGTTTCCAGCCTGCCTTTTTAATATTAATAGTTATAACATGAACAAATGATTCATAGCCAAGCATTAAATGAGAGAAACTTTTCCAAGTATGCAGAGAGACCTGAAAAGCACCATTTTTACTAAAACTATATTCCTTCTGTCTCTTTCAAAGTGGGGTACTGTGTACACTAAAATCCTGTATCCTTTGCAGATTTCTCTGTTTTATGCCTTTTAAACAGCTTCCAGATATTGTGCCATGTCTACATCAATATGGTATTCAAAAATGGATGCCAGACTTCTTCCTCTCATACCTTAAGAAACTTGGCATTGAGGATAACTTCTGTCTAACTGGAGATAAATTACGTCCTTCTTCAGATGGTATGAAAGCTACTCTTCTGAGAAACCAGGAATTTTCACAATACAGCTTCAGGGTTATCATCTAACCAGAAAGGATGGCTATATTTTTTGAAAGGTAGCATTTAAGATCCTCCTGGTCAGAAATAGACTAACAGAGAGCAATGCAACTCTGAGATCAGGGGAAGAAAGCAGCCGTCCTGGAGCACACAAATCCCTTCTCATAAGGCAGACAAGTAAAGATTTTTATAAGTCTACATGCACTTAAACAAGACCCAGCTAATAAAGAAAATTCCCTTCCTTTCACACATGTAGAAATTAGGTGCCAAACCTAATGCAAGTTTACTGTATGGCCCTCAGAGGGCCAGATGACACACTAAGTAAAAGCAGTAAGCTGTTACACTCTTCAAAAAAACAATGGGAAGCAGCATGACAATGATCAAGTAAGGAAAATCAGCTTGAACGCTGAGCTGAAACATGCTGTATGTCAGGCAACAAAGATGACTATGGGACTGGAGCATCTCTCTTTCAAAGACAGGCTGAGGGAGCCAGACCTGTTCAGCCTCGAGAAAAGGCAACTGAGAGGGGACCTTATCAATATCTGTAAATATCTGAAGGCCAGGTGTCAAGAGGGTGGATCCAGGCTCTTCTCAATGGTTCCAGGCAACAGGACAAGAGGCAATGGGCAGAAACAGATGCACAAGAAGTTCCACCTGTACATGAGCAAGAACTTCTTTACTGTGCAGAGTAATCATGCACTGGAATAGATTACCCAGAGAGGTTGTGGAGTCTCCCTCATTGGAGATATTCCAGAACTGTCTGGACACAATCCTGTGCAATGTACTCTAGGATGACCCTGCTTGAGCAGGGAGGTTGGACCAGATGACCCACTGTGGGCCACTCTGTGATTCTGTAATGTAAACAAAAAGAACTGTGTGGGGTTTGTCCAAACATCTATTTTATGTGCTGCAG
>NW_020955346.1:0-2148 GCF_003031625.1 Empidonax traillii | reverse complement strand
CCTCATTGGAGATATTCCAGAACTGTCTGGACACAATCCTGTGCAATGTACTCTAGGATGACCCTGCTTGAGCAGGGAGGTTGGACCAGATGACCCACTGTGGGCCACTCTGTGATTCTGTAATGTAAACAAAAAGAACTGTGTGGGGTTTGTCCAAACATCTATTTTATGTGCTGCAGATATAGTAAATGCTCTGGAAACAAAGTTTCGGATGGAAGATTATTGTTGTAATGTAAAAGGTATTACAAAGGTACTCAAATTTCTTACAGATTTTCTATAAAGCCTTGAGATATTGAATTGTTGGTTTCATATCTGACACAGAGTTATTTTCACATTTTTTTATGTTTGAGAAATGTCTGTATCACATGATAACAATGAAAAAGCCTTCTTGGTGAAACATACTGTTGCAAAACAAATAGTTGGCACAAAGACCAGTAACGCTTCCTAAACACATTATGAATTAAATAAGCAAGTATGATAAAAATGGCTTAATAGTCATGAAATAGACTCAGTTGTAACTCACATTCACGGAAGACCAAAGTTATAAACACAGCCCTAGCTTTACCATTTCCTGATTGTGATGTGTAGTTAAAAGCTGTGTTCATTACAACTCTGGATAAAACCACCTTATTTTTTATTTTGAATATTCAAAAATACTAATCCTAAACACCATCTCTGACACATTACTACACACAGCGTTTTTCGTTACTATGTAATTAATATGGTTAAGTTGGACCATTTTGTCTAACAAGGCAAACTTGTTCAACCACTACTGTTCACTATATTAGTAACCATTTTATCATTATTGCAAAATATTTTGGTTTTCACCTTAGTGAATTAACAACCTTTAAAGACACCCACATATTCCTCTCCATATAAAGCAAATTTAAGCCTTTTAACAAAATCAGATTAATAAAGCATTACGGTATTAGATCAAAAACCCCACAGGATCACAATATTCAATGGTCCATCCCATTAACTAACAAACATTGCAACAAAAGGTGCCACATTGTATGTAAGTTGTGAGGTGAACCAGAAACAGGATTTCCAGTTTCCCAAGACAGAACTCTAAATTGCTACCACTTGTTGCAAATCTCTATGTGAGCATTGACTTCTTTGTAGCTGTTGCCATAACACTGTATCACAATATTTTTAAAAAGTGTTACCTGCTACTTGAGCCAATTTGTCATGAAGGGCATACAAGCTCTTCATGAGGCTTCTTTCATCTTCCTAGAATTAGAAAAGCATATTTATGTTAAAACAAACAGTAGTAGAGATGCACTTTTTTCCCTTTACCCCAACAATCCCTATATACCATAAGGAAAAAAATGGGTTTTACACATACAGGTAGAAAGCTATAACGTTTCACACATCAGCAATGATGCAGGCAATGGATTTTGATCTAAGTATTCACTACATTGAATTTTCAGGTCTTGACTGAAACTAAACTAGACTGCAGCTTGGACTCCAATGGATCTGCCAGTCAAAACCAAGAGATCAAAAGGTTATTTTTGATACTACTGAAAGAACAGTGAAATGACCCAAAAGAAATTTGTTTTGTTTGGGGTGTTTTTTTGATAGCTACTGTGTAAAAATTAAGAGTTTTATTCTTAAATATGCAGAGATATTACATACAAGCCACACTAAAGTATTGGTCACATTCTGGCATAAAATTCCAAGCAAAGGAAGATTTCTACTGTCTACCTTCAAACTCCAGTAACTTAATTTAAAGACAAACAAACAAAAATCAAAGCAAATGCAAACCACAACAAAAAGCTGTGGACTATACAATCTTGTTGATACTTTCTGCATATGTCACTAATACAAAAAGGTCTAATTCCCAAAATAAGCATGAATATGAGATATCATACAATTGTTATTTGCAGGGGAATTAAACTTAGGAAGATACGAGCAATTTCATTAAGATATATCCAGGAACATTTTATTTAGAAGGAAATATTCAAAATATAGATGAAGAACATACAATCAGATACATATACTGCTACATACACCAAAAGCCATTCTGAAATGTTGGGCTTGAAGTTTTATCAAATGGCTGAGTTAAGACTAGAGTCTTCATTCAAAAAAAAAAAAAAAAAAAAAAAAAAAAAAAAAAAAAAAAAAAAAAAAAAAAAAAAAAAAAAAAAA
>NW_020955345.1:923939-924991 GCF_003031625.1 Empidonax traillii | reverse complement strand
AAAAAAAAAAAAAAAAAAAAAGTTTAAAAGACGGACTGCTTGGACAGAAACTGCTGTGGAAGAATTCCAGCCGAAAGATAACGGAGCTTCCAAGGTCGAAGCTGGCGGCTGAAGCTGCAGCAAGAAAAGTAAAGTGCGAAAGGGGGGGGGGCTAGTTTCCCCCCTGCCTTTTCGCTTTCTCTCCTCAGCAGGGAAAAGACTGAAAATAAATCCCTGCCACCTGTAAAAGTTTGTTAGAATAAGGAGACCTCCCATGCAACTGATAAAAAAGTCTGTGGATGTACCAAAGAGAACCAAGACTTCATGAAAAGGACTGAAGTGAGGCAGAGTCCTGGTGGAGATTTGCAACCCTGAGGGAAACCTGTACTGGAACAGTGATAACTCAGGTGAGATACCGAGATCCGTACGTGTGTGGATCTATACTGCTGTTAAAGATTTTGTGACTCTGAGAAATCTCATGCTGGAGCGAGATGGCCCATGTGAGATGCTGGAATCCGTGCGTGTGTGGATTCGTGCCAGACCCATGCCGAGAAGTCTATCAAGGACTGTTCTCCCATGGGGAGGGACCTCCATAGGGAAACAGGGGTGAACTCTTAAGCCATTATCCCCTGTAACCCTGTGGAAGAAGATCCATAGTAAGCAAGTGTCCCCTTGCAAGCCTATGGAAGGAAAACCCTTCAAGACTTGAATAATCTCCAGCCTTCAGTCTTAGTCCAGGAGGGGGGTAAGCCCAGCCCCAGAAGCCAACACAGAGCGAGAAGAAGAGAAAAAAAGTTCCAACTGCAATGAAAGTGCTGCTGCTGAGGATTTGTTACTAGAAAGAAAGAGAGCTGGAACTCTGAAAATACAGAATGAGACTACTTCTTCTCCTTGGACTGGTATAAAAGGGAAGAAGTATTTCTGTAAATATATAACACTTCAACTTAAGTAGAAATTGCTATAAATATAGTTCTTTAGTTTTTAATTTATTAGTAGTTTTTATTTTACTAGTAATAAATGTTTATACTGTTTTCCCCAAATCCTGTCTCTCTTTTGTCTGCAAATACCTTCTC
>NW_020955345.1:881238-923565 GCF_003031625.1 Empidonax traillii | reverse complement strand
AGGGAAGAAGTATTTCTGTAAATATATAACACTTCAACTTAAGTAGAAATTGCTATAAATATAGTTCTTTAGTTTTTAATTTATTAGTAGTTTTTATTTTACTAGTAATAAATGTTTATACTGTTTTCCCCAAATCCTGTCTCTCTTTTGTCTGCAAATACCTTCTCTCAACTAGTAGTAATTGTGTGGAGGGTGGAAAACAAAATTGACCCAAAGCAAAACCACGACAAAACAGGAATCTTTTACCATAAGAAAAAACTGAAAAAAGCTCTTCTCCTGTTTCTAGAAACTTAATTTGCAAAATAAGTAATGTAGCATTAAAGATTTAAATTAGATTATTATTTCTGCTTTCCTAATGAAATTTTAAGCTTTAATTTTCTGTAAAATGTTTTGATGTCAAAATCAAAAAATGGGTAAAAAGACGTATGTTATGTTGCATACACCAGCTTCTCTTGAAGCTCTCTGCTGTTTGCTGATGTTGTGACAGTTCTGCTTTCCATGATATTAAGCAGACCTAAGATTTGGTGAAATGGTCAAGAGTTACAGCACCTTTATAATACTGTTTTCCCTTTCATCAAGGTAAGACATAAAAATAAATTTATAAATTGAAAAAAAGGGAATTTTCCCTCATAGCAACTTTTTTTGCCTCAACCACACTGTCTCTTTGCAGCTGAGTGCTGTATCTCACATATCCTCTCCCAGGACCATCAGACTTTAGGTGTCTTGAAAACAGTTCGACCAGAGTACATGGATGTATTGGTCAAGTCTGTCATGTAGTATTATTGCTTTCAATTTCCCAGAGGAGGGAAGTAATTCTTAAATGAATAAATACTCACATTTCTGCTTAAATATTTACAGTTCACAACACCTGTTATTAATAATGTTCCTTGAACTGACCAAAAATGAAATCATCATTAATCAACTCAAAAAGAATTTAGCACCTGTAAATCACTGAAAAGTGCTGTTCAGCTTAAGAAAGTTCCTCTATTCACATAGAACCCAACAAGACACTTAAACCAAGTGCTTTTTAAGAAAAGGCTAGAATGCAACTAAATACTTTGATTTCTTTTTGGAATTGCACTTCTTCCCAATGAATGAGAATATGATGACAAGATATTCCACTTCCTGGCTTCAGACAAAATACTGGAGTACATCACATTTCCTCTCCTACTTGTAAATATAACAACATTTATTTGGCACCCACAAAGTCGACCTCCTGTTTCATCCTTAGCAGAACCTACAGATGTTGTGAGACAGGGTGGGCAGCACAGAGGAGTGAGCAGATCATACACAGCTACCCAAGGCTTTTAGTCCAACTTTTTTACCTTTTGTACCTATCAAACCACCCTCTTCTTACCAGTGGTAAACTGTGAGCATTTCAGAGCACGAAGCATTTGATACTTGTATGTTTCCACTGAACACAGACAAGTGTTCAGTCATAACCAAAATCTGTCACATTTTAATGCTCCCATCTGAAATGTTTCCAGTATTGTTCTTCCAGATGAGAGAAGATTCATTTATTAACATGTGTTCAAAGAAACAAGCAGTTTCAGATGAGAGGGGCATCCACTGGAAATAAACAGGAGCAGATTATTGCTAAATGATTTGCTGATTGGAAAGATTAAAATGGAAACACTGGGTTTCACAAAACAAGTGTATTTTATTTCACTTTGTAATGATGATTAATCCTGATTAAATAGGGCTTGAGATAAGAATGGAAACTGCAATCCACTTTACTGTGATATTATGGAATAAGGTTAAACATTACAAAGGAAAATTCCTTTCCTGTCCTTTCTTAAAAACTGTTTTGCTGTAACTGGTGCAACTTTGGGAATACAGCTTTGCATCAAACAAGGCTATTTCTGGCTTGCACAATATTTGCACAGAAAAAAGAACCACGTACCTTTAAAGGAAGGAAAATAAAGTGAAGAAGCATCTGGAAAATTCTTTCCTTAAGGCAAAGTACCTTTCCCATGGAGAAATAAATTAAATAAAATAAAATAATAAAATAAAATAATAAATAAATAATTCATCTCCAGTTAAAGCAGTATTCAAACTCATAGTGAAGTGAGGGAATCTCTTTTGCTCCCTCGCACTCATTCATTTGTCAGGACAGAGTCAAATTTGCTCCTATATATGTGCAGCATTGCCACACTATAGCACAGCTATCTCCAAATCACGGTGTCATGCACCCCAGCATAGGCTCAGGAATTGCAATGAGAGTTTGAAAGGGCCAAATCAGACACACTGAGAAATCACTTTAGTAACTGGGACTTGGTTGTTGTTCTTCTACAGCTTGTATGAAGAATCTCTTCATAAATTCACAGGAAAAAAAAACAGATAAACCAGTGACTTGAGGAAGCCAAGGCCAGCTGTAATAGCTGAAGTCACCTCTTTTTTTTTCTTTTTTAATAGGTTAGATTTCAACTGTAAAGAAAGCACATTAAAAAAAAAAAAAAACTCACCTACATTTGCATGAACTCTTAAAGATTGTGCAAAGAATTATCTGACAAATAACTGCAGCGCTCAAGAGCAGAACAGCTGGTGTGGACTAATCACAATGGCTGAACTCCGTCAGTTTCCTCACAGTGTACTTGAATCGCTTTACATAGTTTAACACAGGACTTAAGGTAGAGTTCATAGGTAAAACATCACCTGTCATTGTGATAGCCAGAGGTTTTCCTGGCTTTCTATAGCACCCAAGCACTCCCAAGAATTAAAGAAAGCTGGTCATCCTACAAGGTACCTTTCAGATCTCTGCATAAATGCTGCTAACAGCAAAGCATTTGCATAAGTTTCTCAACTGCAATCTTAAAAAGGGCATCAGGGGATGAGGGAATGATAGTTTCTCCTGTCCTTCACTGTTAATTTGCATTTCCTTAACATAGACACTGTTACCTATCTCTTGCATTGCCTGTTTAAAATATCAGGCACGTGGTGTATATCTGTTTTAGCCAATATAAAACCATGTACCAAGTTAGAGCTCCTGACTCCATTTGCAGGTATCAGTCTTGCTAAATGAGCTCTCTGGCATCCACCACATAGATCATGTTCTTTTGTTCCCCCGTAAAATCTCATCATAATTAGTTTTTGATAAATCAAATGCCAGCCTTAACAAAAGGTTATACATAACTAAATATCTCATAATGCTCTTGTTGGCAATTATATAGATTAAAGAGGAGAAATAGCGAAAACTCTGACATTTAGACCACTTTAAAGGTCTGCTATCCATAGAAGTAAAATACAATTAAAGGTACAAACCCTTGACAAAGTATTTTTTATATATTCTATATTTTATATATATTCCATATTTTACGTATATGTGTGTGTATACATACATATATATACATATATATATAAAAGTTTCCTTAAACAGTTCATTTCCACTCAAGATCATATATCAATGGGCAATCACTGTATGCTGACACGGCAACTAATTTTCTTAGAGGTAACCTAGAATATGCAATGTCCTTGGATTTTTCACTGAGATGTCGTGTGAGGTTTTCTGCACAGATTGACCTCATACTGCAACTCTAGGAAGTTATCCATTCCAAGGACAGTGACAAGGGGCACAAAAAAAAAAAGGACTCATCATAATACAACACGGGCCTGCACAGTCTAATGGTGTACAGAGCATGGGATGTAACTGAGCACTGGAGGCACATTGCCTCAAGGTCAGTCTGCTGAGCATGCTGAGTAAATGATTCGGGCATCTGCATCTGCCATTTCTTTGTTCAGGTCTGCAGCCTTCAGATACCCCATCTAATGCAACATTTCTCCTGTTCTCTTCAACAGCAACATTCGTGTTCAGCAGAGCGTCTCAGGCATTGGACTTTGGGGTGCCCCACCCATGGTGCCCCAGCGTCCCTGTGCTCAGTGATACCTCCACAGCAATGCAAGGCACACTGTCCACTGGTTCACCCCAGGCTTGACCACCATCAGTTGCCACCCACGGGGCTGCTGCGAAAGCAAGGATGAGGCATGGAGCAAATACATCTCCAGTGACTCACTTCCTTGGCAAGAAAAAAGAAAATTGTCACTTACATTACATTGTCTGCTTTTTAGAGCAGTGTCCATCCTCCTCAGTGAAATTGCCTTCAGCATCAGCAGACAGTCAGGCTCTGGGACAGCTATCACAGTCACAGAATTATTTTTTCCCTCTTTCAAATCTGCTTGCGTACGGGTCAAAGCTGAGGAGATTCATGGCTATAATTTGTCTGCTTGGGCTTGCCACACCCTACATGGATCTGTCAGTTACAGGCCACTCCTCTGGAGACCAATTCCTAATCCTTTTCAGTCAAAATAAATTGAATTAACACATTTAATGAAAAAAATATTTGTCCGTACATTCATAACTAATGGGGTTTGAGTATTTTATCCATCTCAGAAAGCTTCATCTCTTTAGAACAATTGCTCAGTAGCTCATATTCTGGTGTTTTGGTTACTTCACTGGCTTTTGTTTTAATTCATTTACTCAGATTTCTAGTGTAATTGCTTAATAACACGTGGTCCGAAATATTTGAGAGACTACCTAGCTTTTCTGCAGATCAGTTTCTTAACCACACAGCTGTCATGACACTAATTTTTCATGGTCACTGAAGGTAACTGCTACCTGTGGGATACCCTGAATAACCTACTGTGAATAAAAGTGAAAATAGACTCCCACCTGCATATGAAACCCAGGGATTCCTTTTCAAAGACAGCATTTGACCCAAATTATACTAGAGTCATTTTCACAAAATGTCAGCTGTCAGGAAGCTGTCAGCTGTCAGGAAACCATCAGCTGCAAATCTCAGAGCTAAGCCCATTGTGCCCCAGCCTATTTGGGGCAGAGCTGTGAGTCTTTAGCACAGGCCTGACCACATGTCCAACAGGCACTGCAGTGCTCTTCGCACAGATGCCTTCTGTCCGCAGAAAATGCCCAACATAACAGAGCTGGAAACCTAAAGCAACTAAACACTATCACTCACAACAATAATTAATCTTATAATCACCAGCTCAGCTGGCTGTAATTGTCAATATATTGTTTTATGAGCTTCCATTGGCAGGAAATGAATGATTTCTATCTCCCAAAAATGAAATGGCTCCCCGGGTACAGTACAGGGATTATTTATATAGAGAAGAATAAATCATAATGAAAGAGGCAGGAAATAAATAAAAGGGTAATTCTGCTGGCTGACTATCTGGAGTTGAAATTTCAGTTTGAAGCAGATCTCAGGGATTTTCTATATTACTTTAGTTGTTTAACCCATAGCCCCAATTTAATGATTTCTGTTTGGTTCAGATGTTTAAGTGTTAGGCCATTTGTGCTATCAGAATGTAACTATACAGCCAATGTAACTATATAGCAGGAAACTGCTATAATATTCCAGTAAAATATAAAGTTATGAAAAAAAAATTCTGCTCTGAATGACAGAGTCATTCTGCTCTGTCAAAGCTGCCCATTAGCTGAACACCTCTGCCAGGCATGTAGGTACAAAGTTAACAATAAAGGTAAGTATGAGTCAGGAAACAATATCATTTGCTAGTGAGTGGTATTCACCTAAAAAAATTAAATTACATGGGGAAGTGGCAGGACGGAACAAGATTTCCAGTAGTAGAAAAAACAAGATTTGCAGCTCAAACCTCCAAGAGAGCTGAATGAGAAAGACACAATATTTTCACAGGAAATATTTTGACAGGAAATCATGAGTATATTTAAGTCCTCTTTCCCCTTAATTCTCCTGCCTACCAAGTTTATCCCACAACCTTTTTAGTGTTGTACTTATACACCAATTCAACATTACCTCTGTGCAATTAGGCAAGGTTTATTCTGTGATTTTGAGTCACAGCAGCCACTCTGCCAACACAGTGACAGTACATGGAAACCAAATGCCAAAAAAAACTTCAAGGTTTGTCTCATGAAGGGAGCAGCCTTTAGAAAGCCTATCAGCTTGCAGGACTTGATAAACCTGCAGATGGGCAAAGTATCCGCTGGGCATGCAGACCACCTTGGGAATTTCTGCAGGCTTCTTCCACTCTGCACCTACACTTGCAGGGTGTCCAAGAGTCCACATGGACTTCACCAGAGGAAAGCAGGCTAAAGCAAAAATTCAGTCAGCGAATCTTGCTGCATACACTGGAAATCATTTTACTCACTTTTATTATTTAAAGTGCTGAAATGAGGTTTTACTCCTAGGGAAAAACATTGTCAACAGCAAGGCAGAAACAAAAGCTGGAAACCCAAAACCAGTTTTCTGCTTTTTCAGAGCAACTGAAGACTTTGTGTTTCCTTTTAGCCTGTCTCTATGCAAATGTTAAAACTCATCTCCAGAAATACACACTCCTAACTTACCGCCTTTTCTTGAGGAGCTACCATATGGTCTGAAGGTGAAAAAGCAGCCTGCACAGTGCATAATACATAACTATTCAGAGATATATGTTTTGGTTTGATGACTGGTACAGTATGCCTGCTCTCTTCTGCCTTTATAATTAAAACATTATTTTAAACTATATAGCATGAATTCATTCCCCTGTGTCTTCGGTTCCTCCCTATAACTTTTCCCTCTTTTTCCCCTTTACAACCAAGAACTGCAGCAATTCATTTCACAGCAATCCCTTCTCACTGCTTTTCTAATACCCATGCGCATTAAAACCTCATCCATCATTGTTTTCTGGGAGTCAGCTTTTTAATCAGATCTGTATGTATATTGGTTTGAGCATGTGGCAGTTTAATTACCCTCTTGAATACGTGAAACACATCTTTGTCATATCTACTTATATCTGAAGAGAGCCATCCTATAACACTAATTAAAGAGGGATGATGACAATTTTTCCTTACTCAAATTACGTCCCATCTGTCTAGTCATCCTCCTGTTCACTCTCTGGATTAATTAAGGGTGGAGAAAGGTTGTTTCCCTGGAGTTTTGCCTAATGCAGGATGAAAACTCTCTTTTAACGAAGAAACATACAAAATTCTTTTCTTCTCATCCCAGAGTAAAGCACACAGCAAAGCAGAAGAGAGTCATTAGTTTTGCTGCACTCTGATCAGATACTCATATATTGCGTGCCATCAGAAGCCCTGTTACTAAAGCTAGCTGTCGGTCTGAAAGGACATCCAGCAAGGTCAACAAGTCTGTACCCTGATAGAGATGCTGTACCCTGATACCTGGACCCAGAGTTGAAACCAATTTTATGCTAATATGGTTGAAGGAGAGAGTACCATAGTACCAAATGGGTGCAGCGTGATGGTGCAGCAGCTTTCAGCATTACCTTTTGTCGCCCTGGGAGTATTTTGCCCATAAACATTTCCTTCAGGTGTTTTGCACATCTAGATAAAATACAATACCTTCTGCTCTTTTTTAGTCAGAAAAATTTCAAAGAATTTTTTCTTGCTAATAAGACTGGTTTTGCTTCTACCTAAACCAATCTGCACAGTCCCTGCTCATTTTCAAGCTGTTGTAAATTCAAGCAGACCTCTCAGATGCCTAAACCATTAATTTTCATGTAAACAGCAACCAGAAAAGCTTGGGAAAGGGAAAGCTTAGGAAAGCTTAACACAGGGAAGGATGCAAAGCCCTAAGGAGTCAGGACTGCATGTCATCAGCAAGGAAGGGGCGCTACCCATACTAGATGCTGTCATGCTCACACATAGCTCTCAGAGGACACACACCAGCTGCCATCACATGCCAAAAAGTGAAAAATGAGGCAGAAGAACTGGTGTCAGCTAGGTCTGGGCTTCCCTGGCCCTCATTACATGGGTGGACTGAGAAAGAGAATCATTTCAATCCATTCCCACTTTAAAAGCTTTTCCACTGGCTGCGCAGTGGTCCTCCTCCAGGCTTTTTCTTCTGTTTTTTTAATTTGTTGTTGGGACTTTTTCCTTGTTGTTTTTGTTTGGGTTGATTGGGTTTTTTGGTTTTTTATTTTGTTTTGTTGGGTGGGGTTTTTTGAGGGTTTTGATTGGTTGATTTTTTTGGCTGGTTTTTTTGGTTTGGGGTGGGGGAGGGCTGGTTTTGGGGGGTTGGGTTTGGGAGTTTTTGGAGTTTTGCTTATAGGGTTTTTTTCTTCCCTTAGCTGAGACTAATGAGAGCATCCTTCATTCAGAAGAACATGCTGACACTGATGATTTTATTAGCTCAGAAAGTGGCAGTGCTTCTTTTACTATCCTGATTTTCTTCTGTTTATACAAGGCACTGCAAATATGCTATATGAAATTAATTTATAGAAATGACTGCACAGTATTAATTTAGGGTCATCACTTGCCGAGTCTATTCTGATCCTCTAATTAGGCCAGGAGATAATAATGGCTGCAAATTTGCATTAAAAAAGGGAACAAAATATTGAAACTGTTAAAATATATTTCTTTAATAGCCAATATATTTCATTACCGTTGTTCATGTAAACTACATAAACCTAGTTTTATTTTCAAAATTTTTTCATGCCTACTGTGCATCGTTCTCTTTTTTCCCCCCCTCTGGCCTAATATAGAACTAAACAAGGTACTTACAAACACTTCATACTTCATTTTACAGATTATCTGCCACATGCTGATCCATTTTCCAAACTACAGGATAAAAGAAAATACACTTTGCCATATGTAAAATAGTATTTACATATATTTTTCCTTCCAGACTGTTGAAGCTCATAATTTCAAAATATTAAAATAAAATTTTCTGGGGAAGTTAATAAACTTAAACCATGCTAAATTAGGGAGGAAACCCATGGCTAGATATTTCAGCAGTTGCTATGGCAAGAGGTTAAAGAAAGTGTTCTACAATCTCAAAATTTCATTGTGGTGAGTTTTGTAACCTCGAGTTTTTAATAGCACTACAAGACCATAATTACTGAGACATAGAGACAAAAATACTTTCTCTGCTTTCCATTTTCTTTTAGTTTGCATATTTGTTGCTGTTGTATTCACCTCTATTGCACTACTCATTTCTCTCACCATTTTCTCCTCAATCGAAGCACAACAGTCACTGGTTCTCCCTTACATTGTTTTCTAATTGGAATAAACTTCCCTGAAAAGAAAATTAACTCCCCTTTTAGTGAAATGACAGAGGTTCTCTCACACAAACATGCCAGGCTACTCCTGCATGAAAATCCTAGGCAGAGCAGGGGGAAATCACCCAAAAAAAAAAAAAAAATTAAAAAAAAAATCAGTTTTTTACTTCTCTCAGCCAAGGACTATACTCCAAGTACTTGAAATAACTCAAATAACTCTTTTCTGTATGTATAATGTTTCATGCCACTTGCGCAGTAACTCTTACCTAGAGTTCGGAGTGCTGTTTTCTTCCACATAGCTCTGCAAGTAATCAGCATAAAGTTGGACAATTAGAGTAATTTTAGAATTCTATAGACTCCTAAGGATTTTGCACCTGGCTCACCCAGCAAGAACCCATTTGTTAAGACATTAAAAAGTTCTGGCAATAAAAATACCTGAATTTCAGCAAGAAATTGATATTTGAGTCCTTAGACAAATATTTTTTCACTAAGTACTGTGAAAAAAAAGAAGCCTGCCTAATAATGTATCCTATTTCTAATACTTTTTATTACCTCCATCCCCATTCCAACATGAATGCTTGAGTAGCAAAAGAGGACATTTTAAGAGAAATGATGAAATAGTTTTTTCTTTAGTCCACTATAATCATGAGAAAATGGGCAAACAGACCAGCACGCAATTTCAGCCTCTGTCTGTGGACAACAGGATCAACAGGATCACATTTTTTCATTTTCCCATCACAGAAAAATCTCAATGTAATCATCAGATGTGATGGTTTCATCCTATCCATCTGCAAAATATAAAATCTTGTATTATAGAAAGATATAAATGTATTTTATTTTCAAAATGCATTAGTATGTTTCCTATAAGCTTGCAACTTTAGTACCCATTTTCTGCCCTTCTCTCCCTGCTGCCAAGCTGGTTAATTTTTGGTCCCTTTCTCCCTGTTTTGGACATCTTAAAATTTATGTTTAAAAGTAATGTTTACAAGAATTTACCTGTAAGAACAAAAAATTCCTGGAAAGTTATAGTGAAATCTCAGCTCATTTTAAAAGAAATAGCAGCATAGTCAATACTGAAAAAGAAATACAGAAAGGAGTGGCTTCACTTGCAAATTCTGTTTTAACTAGTCAATCATTATAAGCATTTCCATGAATTTAATAACAGCACCAATATCCAATATTCTGACCCTAATGCAATAAATGAAGGGTGATCACATTACCCAGTTTTAAAAATTGCTTTACATAATATAATCACTTACTTGCTCTAATTTAATTTCACTTTACATCATTTAATAAATTAATGCTGATCATTTGACTTAATTGAATAAGTAGTTCAGTTCATTCTCTGTACTTCTTAGGTAAAAAATTAGGCTGCTTTTTGTCATTTTCCAGGATGGTACTGTGAGATTTAAGAGTTAGGTTTCATGTCTTATCTCCACTTCTTGATTACCATTGTATAGTAATTCCAGTCTGTAGGAAGGAACCTAACCCAGCCCTGCAAGCTGAATTTTTTCAAGAAAATACAAAGCATAACACTACAACCTCCTACTTTGTTGTACAGGAAAGGGAGGAGGGGGAAAAATTCACCTGAAAATCTTACCAGACTATAAAAGCCATAATTTCAATTAAAGACTAACTTTAAGTAATTTGACAATACCTATGTGAGGTAGGCAGGAACTGAGTCTTCAATCACTTCTAGCAAAGCCCAGATCTTTCTACTTTGTGAGAGAATTTAAACTGAAAAGACAACAGATTTGATGACGAACAACTCATAATTCAGAATCTGAATTATTTTCTACTCAGTTAAGTCAGGCCATCATTCACAATAAAGGAAAAAGAAAAAAAATGGGCAGACTACTAGGAAAAAAAGATAGAAAGAAGGAAACAGAAAGACAGTTGAGAAAGGGCTGCAATGATGATTTTTACCTTTCTGAAATAATTTTGCCTTTCTGACTTGTCTTTTAAGAAAGGCATAGTGTAATCACCAACTCAATCATGGAATATATAGGACATATATATATGTATAAAAATAAGGAGATATATATAAATAAATACATGTTTATGCATTTTCATGTGTATAAACTCTGCAAAAGAATAATCACAGATCTATTTCCAGCTTTACACTGGACATCAGTTCCTCCCCTTCAAATTCAAGGCAACACAGTTTTCAGAAATGTTGACTCTAAGTCATCTGCTGTCTTCCTATACAACTGTTCATTTTTTTAGATTACAAAAAAGACCTGGTGATCCTTTCAGAATGAAGCATGTAACACATAGATTGCAATAGTACCCAAAGATTTATGTATAAGATAGAAATAGACTGCAGTTGCTTAGAAATAGCACCATTTTTATTTCAAAAGAAGTTATTCCTGTCCAGAAGTAACTATTCAAACTGCCCAATGCCAAAGGGGTAATAAATCTCTTGTTTTGCCCTGTAAATCTCTAGTAACAACTATTTGTAGCTGTCTCATGTCTGTCTCATGCATCCTCACACTTCATTCCAGGCTTCAGATCTGCTCATCTGGATTAGTATTTGGGGGGGAAAAATAACTACTAAAAGTCATTTCATATAGTTAAGGCCCAGAGATTTCTTTTATTTCATATTTCTCTTATAATTTTCTTAGTACAGCAAAAGCAAAGGGAGCATGCATGACTTTGACTTTTAGCAGATTAAAGAGTAGATGAGGATATTCACATAAGCAACTCTCCTTAATCACCCTAAAATTACTACTTTCCACTTAGAGATGAAAAATATGTGCATTAAATTTTGAGAGACTCTGGCTCAGAAACTGTGAGGGAAGGTATAAGATCTGAGAAGAAAAATATCATGTTCAGTAAAGGGAGATGGTAAAAACGTACTACATTCACTCCACTCTTCCACTTTCCTTTCTTCGCAAACCCTTTCTTCCTAGGCCAATTGCTGTCACTTCATTTTCACTGCATCTTTGTAATGTCATAGCAATAAATTTGCATTACAAAACATTTATATACCACAAACTCCCTATTGTGGTTCTTAACTAGACCATTAATTGCTATATGCATCCCATGTCAAGTAATATGAAAGAAATGTTTTCTTCTCTTACATGTTTTTCAAAGGCACAACTATTTTCCTTTATTTACTTTGGAGCATTCCCAATGAATTAGTTATTTTCCCCTATCTAAATCAATACCTTAGTTGTTTGGGGTGTTTGGGGGGTGTGGGGGTCTTTGGGGCATTTTTTATGGTTTTGTTTGGTTTGTGGTTTGGAGTAATTTTTTTTTTTTTAATGAAGCAGTCTTGCAGCATATTTCATGTTTGATTTTCATAGAAACAATAATTAGCATACAAGAACTGACATATGTCCTCTGATTTTTTTTCTTTCCCCCTCATGAAGATCAGTATCCAGTGATTTCAGATCTGAAATTTGTCATAGGGTACCGGAAATTTGGATGAAAACTTAGAGCAATAATGATTTAGCTGACTATGACTTCAGGTGCTAAGGGAGTTGCCTAGTCCAGTAGTTTCTGTAACTCAGGCATTTTCCTAGTTCGCAGTCTGATAAAACCCAAAGTGGTATGCTTGAAGGCCCTGGAGATTCCCCACATACAATAACTAGAGGAGAAAGCTGCTGGACTTACCGTTCTCAGGTCAGTGGTGAGGCTTAGGGCATTTCCTAAACAGACACATATGTACAAGCATCGCTCCACAATCCAATATAGGGCAGAGCCTTTACCAGCACTTCTCTAAACAGCAATAGCACTGACATAAACAAGCACATGAGTAGCCCATATGCTAACTTAGTCCATTTCATCATATGCAGAATGGAGTGAGACTGACAGAAAAGTGGATAAGAGGATTTACTAAGAGTAGGGCAGGCATACCTTAAGAAAGCATTGTATTGCATTGTCATTCAAGCACTCATATGGCCCACTGTGACTTTTCCAGCAAAAGTAATTGACTCATTCCTTACTCTCTCATGAAATAAATTAATGAATAGACAGACTTTCTTCTTATTATGGGAATTGTTGCTGTGCAACCCAAGACTGCTACAGCTCCTGTTGCATATCATCTTATTAGTTACTCTCTTGCTGCCAAACCTATTTAGACTGTACCCTCATGTCACTTCAAAAACTGACGTATGTTTCCACTGAAGAGTAAGTTACTCCTTAAACATTTCTCTCCATGTGAAGGAGAAAAAAAGAAATATAATATATTAAACTTTATCCAAAAGGGCTTCTTACAGAAAGAACAAAGCATTAAATACAAGTTTGAAGATGCACATTTACTTTACTTTACTTTTGAAGAGTTTACTACAGAGAAGATTCAATCCAAAACTTCAGGTCATGACCTCAAAACAAGTAGTCCTGAGCAAGATCTGACTTTTCTTACTGCTTTCCCCACACTCACATACAGCAGTTTTGAGTATCCACATGATAAAAACCACCCTGAGCAATTAAGTTTTTCAGATACAGTAAGCTTGTCGAAAAAGAACTATTGGAGAACTGTCTCCAATGTCTAATGATCTAATATCACGTCATTAAAGAACGAAAAGAAAAAAAAAAACCAGCAGTGAGCAATTATTTTGATTTACTTGTAAACTTCTTTTTTAAAAAATTGTCTCCCAGTGCAGCCACAGAGTAGTACAAAATCAAGGAACCATGTAGCAGGTCCAGCAAAACAGCCAGTGCCTTCAGTCCTATGAGAAGGTATATGAGTCCAGAAATCGGAGGTCCTGGAATGGCTGATGCCTCATGAGGATGCCATTGCTAACACCAGCCAACAGCTCCAAGATGCTTAACACAGTACAGCACCAAAACACATACAGCATGCCAAACCGCAACTGGTCTTCCAGCTTCTTTAGACAGCCTTCCTGAGAAAGTTCCTCCAAATGGCTTAAGTGTCCCCTGCAGTGAGAATACTTCTCCTTACAGCAGCTTTCAGGGACACAAGCTGCAAGATGCCAAGAAGCAGCTCTTGCCTTTAACCAGTCTGTGTAGTTGTGGACCCCACAACACTGCAGCTTCCTCTGCATTTCATCCACAGCTCTACTTCCAGGATCCTGGGAGCATGACCCACTGTTCTGATAGACAAGGTAACCCATAGCACTTTCCAGCTGAGAAGCTGTCCTAATAGAGTAAACATGTGCTAGAACAGCTGAAGACGTTTCTAGGCAAAGAAGGAGAAGCAGCAAGTACATGAAAGTCCCTTGCTGATTGCGGGAGCTCTTGATAGAAATAGACACAGCCAAAACTCCAGTAGGTACCAAGATAAGTGCAGCTGCAATAGCCAGCCAACCAGGGAGAGATAAGTAAGACTCCTGAAATAAGTATCTGTAGTTCTTGAGCAGCAGGATCACCAAAATTCCACCAAAGGCCTGAGCTGCAGCAGTCGCCCAGAAGACAAAGCCTAGGAATCTGAGGAGAGCTCGAGCAGAGGACCTGAGCCAAGCATCCTCATGGCACCACAAAGATGGCAGCAGCAGCACAGCCCTAGGACTCTTCATTGTGCTCACTCCTATGAGCCCTGACCCTCATCACCAACATTTAAGAGGCTTCCACCTCACTCATTCAGGTGCAGCAGATGGCATCTCCACCCAAAAACACCTTGAAAGGAAACAACACTGATGAGACTCCTCCACTAAAGACTACAACCTCCATCAGTTTAACCACATGCTGCTGCTGCACCTTGTTCAGCATATCCTGCAAAAACCAGGAGAGCATGTGCCCATCTTGCTGTAGAGTGGTCCCTTACACTGTTGTCATTGGAGACATTTGCATTTGAAGGAGGAGGGCAGCTGGAAAAAGCCTGCACCCCTCTCATGTGTGGAAAAGCTAAATGTAGAGAAATAGTCAGGGCGGTATCCAAAAGTGATCACTTAGACTGCCCAGTTCTACAGCAGTAGCCAAGATGGCAACAAATTCACAAGTCAGAGGCATCAATGAATGAATAGTTTAAGCAGAGTTACTCAGCCAGGAATCTCCACAGGTGACACTCATCCAGGCTCATTATCCTCCCAAATACCTTTAGCATTCATTCAATTGTATAAGGGCCATAATGATGTCAGTAATATTTTGCCCTTTTTTACTCGGCGAGATTTCTGTGTAGATAGCTTCAATTGCTCAAGTCACCTGGATGAGAAATCCCTACCATTTCACACCTGTACCCCTCAGCTTGCATTACCAGTGATTTGACTGACCGCTATAATGACTGAATTCAAGCCACAGTAAGTACTGTATTAACTTTTCCTTGTGCATAAAGAAACTGAATTACACACGAGCTAAATCACTACTCAACAGTCCCAAAGGGAATTAACATAACTTATCAGCATTATCAAAAGAGCATTATTACTCAAACTTGTGATACCCATGAGCCGAGCAGGATGGGTAACCTGGGTAACCTGCTTAATTCTTTCCACAGGTGCCAGGAAGGCAGATCCCAAGTCCAACAGTAATTCCCTCCCTAATCATCCTGATGAAGTCCCTTAACATCTCTTCTGCTTTTTGAGATATAGAGCAGGACTAATACAACAGACATCCATAAGGGAGACTGCAGAGAGATGATCCTCATTTTCAGAAACATGAGCACCTGCGAACATGGCAGAAAATCAGAATAAGTTGGTGCTCAGATCCCTGGAACCCTGTAAAAGTCTGAGCAAGGCTGATAATCTTACATCTGTCAGACATTTTACAGGAACCTAACTGCTATTCTGTACACTACGCACACACAGATGTTGGGCGGATTTCCATCAAAATCTCTTTCTGCGTTCTGTACAAACAAGTTATTAAGGCTAATTATTTTGGAATGAGATAAATTGCTTTTATTATTTTTTAATCTTTTCATTAACAGTAATTAGCATGCAGTGATTAACTTGTTAAATCTTAACCAAATGCTTCTTTCAAAGCTGCTCTAGGATGTATGTCTTCCTGCAACTGTTCTCTGAATTCTGTGTCTGCCCTTTCTCCTGCTCAGCATGCTGCTACCCCCAGCCCTCCTGCTGTGTTAGTTTTGCTGCCATTCGCTTCTTCTCTCAAATGCTTTTTTTCTCTGATTTCTATCTTCTGCATCAGAGAGAGGGAGAAGGGGAGGGAGCAGAATTTCCTCTCACATCTGTACACACAAGCATGTTACGTCAATTCAGTGTTTCCATGATGCAGAAAAACCTATCAGAAAAGTGTGAGGAAACATATTAGAAACATACCAGAAAATACTGTGAGGACTACCAATTACTTATTTTTAGCTTGCAAGCTTTGCGGAAAAAAAGGCATATGAACCTGCCTCTTTTCCTTTCTGCCTTCCCCCATGCTCAGAAAGCTAAATGAGATATTAAGAAATGAGTTACAACACCATTTACCTTTAGATTATTCTACGTCTCTGCTCATAGCAGAAAAAGAGGACTAGAGATCACGCCTGCCTGCCAATTTACCAACCTTAAACACTGACTGAGAGCCATTCCCCAGGTAAGAACTCTCAGTGTCTTCTGCCTACGCAGAGGGGAATAGAGCACACTCACACCATGAAAGAGAAAACTGCAACAGAGGGGATTAATATTTGCTGAGTTGTCTCAAACCCCTCACCCACTTTGTGCTACACAATGCATAGTCACTCAGGAAAAGAAACCTTCTGCGCAAAATGTAAGATGAAGGACAAGAAAACCAGAACTGATCCCTGAAGTACCCAAAAGACCTAACTGGCACCCTCAGAAGCACTGCCTTTGTGCTTAGTAATTATACCTCTGTGTGTGGACAGAAGCTTGAAAAAAGCAATGAGCAGAGCTATCCATCAAGAGAATGTAATGTGACAAAGAGAGTATAGATATGACAGAATAGGAATGCTCCTCTGTTTTCTTTCCAATGGTAAACAGCATAGCATGATAAATACTGTCCCTGTTTTCTCTGAAGTTGTTTCTGCTTATGAACTGATGAGTATTGAAATTCAAATGTGGGTGTAAAAAATAATACACTGTAGACAAACTATTCTCTGGAATGGTGCTGAAAGTATAATCCTTCAAGTTAATAAAATGTCAGCTGTATTTTTTTTTTCATTCACTGCTCTAGAAAGCTGTGACTGACATTAAACAGATCTGATGTGCCCAGGAGGTCAAAGAAGTTCAATCCATCTGGGTCCAGGAGTGGGACTGGAAGGCCATCAACTCAACATTGCGTTTGTGCAAATGCAACGTAGGCAGATGACTAAACTCATCTTGCATAGCCCAGACTGTCATATAGATTGACCAAGGAGCACATCTGAGCTGTAATGGACAACCATTCAAATCAGCCTGGCCAACTAGTCTGTTCAGACTTGTGTTACCAAGACGAAACTTAGAGGTGGCCATGGCATCAGGATACAGTTACACAAGCCCATCTTAGAATTATTGTCAAGTAAGATAACACACAGGTACCCCCAAAATGCTAGGCAAGGAAGGATTTCAGGAAAATTTATTCGAAAGTCAAGAAAGCTAGACTTACCAGGAAAGTTCTCCTGGCACAGCTGCAAAGGCACTAGCCTGAGAAAAACACACCTCCTGTTCTCCTCGGGGCTCTGTCTTCACTGGCCTTCCCCCCAGGCCCTCCCTGACTCAAGGCCTGTAACATCTGTGAGGGTTTATCTCTCCTCACACCAGAGAGAGCCTGAAGGCTTCCTCTGGAATGCAGAAACTAAAAACATCCAGCCACCTTTGAGAAAGGTGCTTCTTCCTAGACAGGAAAGCATTCCTAAGTGGAACAAGCTCTAACCTTCTGGCTATAAATCCTCCAGAAGCTGTATCTACGCTTACAATTATAGAACGGTAGAATCATGGAGTCACGTAACAGTTTGGGTTGGAGGGGTGATGCCGAATTTTTGCCCCAAACAAGCATAAAGGACCACCTAGAGACAGTTTCATGCTCTAAGCGGGAGGTATTTTAATACAACACGTTGGAGAGCCCCCAGGTCGCCCTGGACAAAGAGCTCTGTCTAATACAATCAGTGTAACCTATTTATATAGTTTTGAGTGTGAGTTACAACATTTTTACATGCATATTCATCACATTGCAACATCTACTTGTAATATTCATATATAGGCGGAGTCTTCAATTTGGGGAGGTTTAGAGGTGGGAGTTCCTGTAATCTTCATCATAGGCAGTGGTCGATCGTAGGTCTTCCTCAATGTAAACTCTTGAACTTTCTTCATACCTTTTCCTTTTAAGGTAGTTTTGGCAGGCATAATAGAGTCAAGTTGTCCTTTTGGCTCATTCTAGGATTTGCTGAGTTGTAATTTCTTTGAAGAATGCTGCTATCTTTTGAGGAATGTTCTACCTAGTCAGTATATGCCCTATTCTTCAGCCAATTTACCACTCCTTCTATGGTTCCTGGTTTCCTAATGCTAGGGTTATGAAATTTTACAATTTTGTTTTAACCTCTTATTTCTCAAAGACTGTCTTAATATTAGTGGCTTCAGGGGTCCTTGTAGATTGTCCCGTCCTAACCCCTCTGCCATGGGCAAGGAATCTTCCACTAGACCAGACTCAACAATCTTTTAAGTTTCATACAGACCTCATATAAAAAGAGAGAAGATCTCAAAGCCTTAGGCACTGCTCTCATTGTCACAGGGACTAATTAAAGTCACAGACAAATCCTAATGCTGTCTCAGTAAAACTGCTGGCATTTCCCCTCTGACCAGTGCACACATGAAGCCACTGCAGCTGGGCCTTGCAGGTGAAGTTAAAGAGCTCTGAAAGAAAGTTTGTCTTCAGAGTTTAGAACATTTTTAAAGGTCTTTTTAGATTAAAGCCCGCTTGTAGCATAGGCTGTGACTTCAAAGCTTTACTAAAACATGGAGGGTTTTGTCAGCTTCCACTTTTACATTAAGTTTCTCCATGACTGCCCACCTTCCTGATACCTTCACTGGTGGAAGCTGGTGTGACCCACTTGGGCTGACAAATCCAGTAAAAGTGTCATTGTATATCATTGATATCACTCCTCCCTTCGCTGGTCCTGACCCTGTCTGCTGGCCCAGACAGTATATCTTTCCCAAGTTGAAAAGACTTCCCACACAGTTTTTCCAGTTTCCAAGAAAAGCTGCACGCAAAGTGGCAAAAAACCCAAACAGTAATTTTGGGGGAGGGGGGGGGGGAGGGGGTGCAAAAAGAAAACAAACCTAAACTTTGATTCTTCTCAATCAGATTATTCAAGCTTTGATAGGTACTCAAAATACCACATGGCAGAAGGACTGGGTACCAGTCAGAGACCTATTTAAAAAAAAAAAAAAAAGAAATTTGCTAAGCATATTGACTTTTTGAGAATCAAAAGCATTGTTTTATGAAATATATCATATTACAGGATTGCTCAGACAGCTTAAATGCAGAAAGATGAACAAACATGGTTGGACCCAGAGCCATTCACAGAAATAGCCATTCACAACCAGTTGCCATAGTAACCAAAGTCAGATGATGTTGCTTTGCATGAGACTAATACCTCCCATAGAAAGCTTGAAGCAGAGGACACATGATTATCACTTCCTATTTGGGGGAAAATATACTCCTCTCAAGCACTGATTTACAATTGTGGGGATATTTGAACTCAAGTTGGTCAGATATTTACCCCTAGCTCTGCTTACCGGACCAAAAGTTTCCTTTTCTGTGATTGAAGAAGCACATCAAATGCTTTCAGAATTTTATTTAGTTTTGCTTTTAATATTCCAGGTTTTCATTGGTGTTGAAATATTGAAAATCAAATATCAAAAGTTTGCTGTTTTCATGTATTTCCCTCTTTCCTCCCTTTTATGAATTTAACATAAGAAAAAGACTAAAACCTTTCTCTTTTTTCTTGTTAAAATTTAATTTTCCCTTCCTATTTTCATTTTCCAGCCTGGAATTGCTATGAAATATCTTATGACTGCAATAAATGCAGACTATCAAGGTAAGAAAAAAGGAGGGGAGAAAAACCCCAATACCTTCTGTATTTCTGCAACTTTGGAACTTGGAGAAGATTTTAAAATACACTGAATAGCAAAAGAAAAAAGAAGTTGAAATGGAAGGGGAACATCTGGGTTTTTTGACAGTCTTTATTTTATTGCAATTGGTGATAAAAAACAGGTTTGAAGAAAAGATACTTTGTAAAACCTTCAAAAAATTAAAAAAGGACAGAACACTGTAAAATTCAAGTCACCCTGACATTTAAAGTATTTTGTGACTTTTTTTTCAATGTTTTCAACCATCACTAGCTACAGTATTATTCATGTGAATGCAGTGCTCTCTTTTATGTTTGAATTCATATGCAAGATTTCTGGGCGTTTTCTGAAGTTCTAAAAATGCTTTTAATATGAATTAGACTTTTAATATGAAACAACCATTTAATTGTTAACTCATGAAAATAGTTAACAAATTTCTCTTTAGGAAGGAAGTCAGGAGTGCCTGAATACATTACCTGGCTAAAGACCTGACAAGAAGCTTACACTTGTCAGAACTTCCCACAAGTAAAGTTTCTTCTCTGTTAGGTCTCCTCAGAAAATGGAATCCTTGTAGAATTCTTTTTCCTCAAGAGAAGGCTTTTATGTAAAATTGGGCTGGAACCCTGCTGGGCCAGCTTTCTCCACAGTATCATCTGTGAAAACTCAGGCAGGTCTCAGCAATGCATAAGTTTCTACTTGTGATGCTTTTCCCCAAAAAGTGAATGAATCTAGCTGCACAGCCACAAAGCAGCAAGCTGTGGAAAAAAATATCTTTGTTTCATATTAATACTACAAAGTCTATATACAGCACCTGGGACAACTCTTTCAAATTAACTTTGTGATAAATCTTAAAATCAGTCAGTCTCAGCATCCTAAAATACTGAGGTGCTTTTTCAAATGTTGCTTTTGGTTACTCTGTTTATCAGAGGATGCAGGCTTTTTAATGCTCTTTGAGCTTCAAAAAATTTACTCTTAAGTCATCAGGGTTTATTACAATATGGCAACTTGAATCCCAGTGTTTATCTTGCAAGGTAAATCTATAGTCAGTGTATGTTCTTCAGAGCACTTCAGCAGACATGCATTTGTTCTGAGAGTTATGGGTTCCTATAACTACTCAAAACTAACATGAAGGGGAGAGATTCACCATGATTATATGCAAAAAAGCCCTTGATTACAGGTTCACTTGATCAGCAATTTAGGAGGCGAAAAAACCATTCTAGCAGCAATTATGCGAGGAGCATAGAACTACTTCTTAAATACTTGTCCTGTGCAATGACAGATAGAGCAATTTCTTTAAAGATGAGAGCACTGGATTACCTTGATGTGAGCATCTTGTCAGACCTCTCCAGACCTGTAATGGGAGCTCACCCAAAAGAATAAGATTTATGCAGCTTTTGCTTCATGAACTCACTGGTGAAAAGTAAGGCTGGCAGGGTGTAGGTTATATACCTGAATAAATAAATACTTTTCAGCTCATTGACTGGGGGGGGGGGAGGCAAAAATAAATGAAAATATTCCTTTTATGTTATCTGACAAATTATTAAAGATTGAGCTTTTCCAGCAAGAAAGATGTTAGAATGTTGTCAGCCTACAAGGCAGCTGAAAATGCAGTCAAGTGAAAGTAAAAGGAGTATTTTAATAGAGTCCTTGTCTCTTTTTACTGGCATAGTACTAAGTTGTATCTGTATCAAATGTAATGTTCCTCTCATTCCAGGTTTTATAGTGACTATACAAGAGAACTTATTTTTATTACCTTTTGTAAGTCATGATAGGAGCGTATAAAAAGTCAACTTTGTCAGAATTAGTCTTACAGCACTTCAAAGAAGTGGAACCAATTTTAATGGGATTTTTATGCATTTCCATTCAGATGAAATGCAGGCTTTAGATGAAAAAAAAAAAAATCAAACCCAAAGATATTTGCAATTTATTTCTGTGCCCTATTTCTATCTTCAATCTCTCCAACAAACAATTGCCTTCAAGAAGTGTTATGCTCTTAAATGTAGATACTGTCACTGACATGGAAAGGATCTATTAGATTTAAAATCATACAAGCATCTAAATATAAAACAAAAGCAAACAAATTAAAATCTATTTGAACATGGAATGTAACAACACATTTAAGGCAGAAAATGTGAATACATTTTAGAACCAGGAGAGGTGTCTCTGCTAACTTCCAGACCAATAAGTAGGACAACTTGGCATTGCCTTACTAGGAGTCATTTTATTTTATTTCAAATTTAATGTACTCATCAAAACTTAATTTTCAAGCCAAAGTGCTGAGAATCAGGGGCCTTTTCATAGGTTTCCATGGTGTTTAAATCCAGCTAGAAGTATTAAAAGTATTCCAGTGTTCCAGAAGCATTTTACTTTCTCCCACAGCACCTTGACAGGTGTGGTTATTGTAACCCAAGTCCTTCTTCAACACCTTCCAGCACAACAGGGCTCTGGAATATGCTCTGCCTGAGAAAGCCCAGAAGAGACTGTTTTTCTGCCTACAGCACAGTTTTCCTCAGTTCAGATAATGGTTCCTGCCTGGGTACTTGCTTCAGTATGAGAAGCCGTGCCAGTATAAACCAAGACATGTGAATATTCCCAATTTCAACAGTCAGATAAAACTCAAAGACTCAGTGTTAGGCTGAGGGATGAGCAGGAAGAAAAGGATTTGGAGAAAGATGTGACCAGGTTTATACAAATTCCATTAAATGTTCCTACCAGTGAAACAGTGATGAAGAGTACAGTTGCTGAACCAGGACAAATGCTCAAAATATTAAAAAGAGAAAAAGCATTAACTGGACTTTTCTTCTTTAATCCACTTCCAAAATTTGTTTGTGGTCTGTCTGTAACAACACAAAATAATTTCTATTTTCCTGACTGGCACTGTGGAACAATCACTCAGGACTGAATAGAAAATAGCTCCATAATCACAGAATCACGGAATGTGTCAAGTTGGAAGGGACCCACAAGGATCATCGAGTCCATCTCCTGGCTCTGCACAGGACCATCCCCAAGAAGTCACACCACGCACTGGAGAGTATTGTCCAAATGCCTCTTGAACTCCATTCTCAGTGGTAACAGTGGTCTACCTTTTGCAGGGAATATTACGCCAGATTGTTTAGGGCTGCTATGAGCTTTCATGCAAAATAACAAAATTAGGTATTACCTAAACTCTCGTTCCCCACCGCCACCCACCCATCGAACACAGCATGATGCAGTGGCCATGTGATTTCTCGCTGGTCAGAGGGTAACATTGCAACTGCTTGTGCACATTTCTCCTCCCTCAGTGTTCATTCACTGGTGGAGCACTGGAAAAACATTAGAGCAATACAGGCATGAAAAGCAATAGAAGTAGAAATCCTTTCCTCTGGGGAACTGAATAGGCATTTTGAATAATTGATCAGGCACAATAGGTAGTTAGACAAAAACCTCATTAATTCCAATTATGGAGAATTTCAGTAGCAGTGTGAAATTTAAGGCAGAGAATATTGCAGTGGTGTCTGCTCCAGTGTGAAATCCCGAATATGTGGGCCAGGGCATTCAAACAGGGGTAAACATTGCAACTCTACATCACTGGAAACCAGGTGGGCCTCCCCACACACAAATGCAAATGGTCAGGAACTCCATTTAAGAGAATCCCAAGACGTATGGAAGGAGTCAGAACCTCTGCAGCAATCCCGACCCCCTTCCCATGCCCTCAGAGTGGAGGTGACCAGAACAGCTTTATTTTCTCTACATGCTATGCTGACATGTTTCATCAGAAACAAAGTTATAATTACAGACCTGTGTAGTGGGTTTGCTCTGGGCCAATTTTCTCTCCCCTCCCACACAATTACTATAAGCTGAGAGAGGGTTCATGCAGACAAAAGAGATCTGATTGGGGAGAATAATATTTGGATTTATTACTAGTAAGATAAAAGCTAAAGAGTTATATACACAACAATTCTAATTAGGCAAAAATGCTATGTATTTACAAAAATACCCCTCCCTCCTTGTATCAGTTCAGAAGGAGAAATAGTCTCTTTTCCATTTCTGGAGCCACAGGTCTTCTAAATAATTTTGCAGCACTCGAAAATTCTTCTTCTATTATCTCTAAGACGAAAACTCTTGATTTGTTGCAGCTGGAACACTCTCTCTCTCTCTCTCTCTCTCTCTCTCTCTCTCTCTCTCTCTCTCTTCTATGTCGATCTCAGGGCTGGGCCTACCCCCCTCCTGGGCTAAAACCAGAAGCTGAGGTTTACCCAGGTCCTGTGGAGTCTTCCACAGACTGCAAGGGACACTTGCCTACTATGGATCTTCACCACAAAGTCACAAGGGATAATGGCTTTTGAGTCCACCCCTGTTTCTTATGAGGTCCCTCCTCACGAGACAGTCCTTGATGGACCTCTCTAACGTGAGTTGACCTTCGGGCAACAGTTCTTCCATTCTCTGCTGTCCCTTAGGGTCAAAATTCAGCTGCCCCAGCATGGATCCCTCACTGGGATCACAAACATCCTACCCGAGCCAACTCACTCCAGCGTAGGTCTCTGTCTCCATGGGCCACAGGTCTCCAGCAGGACTCTGTTTCATCTTAGGCCTCCCATGGAGTCACATCTACTTCATGCCCTCCTCTGCTCCAGCTCTTTCATGAGCTGCAGAGGGGGGTTTCTGCTCCCCAACAATCTTCTACACGTGGCAGGGATTTTTAGTTTTCAGTCTCTTTTCTGCTGAAGGGACAGAAAGAGAGGGGAGAAGCAACCTCCCCTCTCTTTGAGCTTTTCTTCTCTTTCCTCCAGCTACCAGCTTTGACCTTGGAGGCTCCGTTATCTCTACCTGGAATTCCTTCTGCAGTATTTCTTGTCCAGTTCTTCTTTAAAGTGTTTTTTCTCTACTCTGTTACAGGAGAGAAGGCGGCCTGGCCCCCATTACCTGGGCCAGACTTAACCCAGGGTGGGGGGGCACACCCGGGCCCAACAGGGCTGGCTGCTATGCTGGCTCTTCCATTTTCTTTTGCACCACAACCTTCTCTTCCGTTTTTTTAAATATGTAATTGGTAGAGGCGTTGCTAAAACTTCAGATTGGCTTTGCTCTGGAAATCCACCTGGAAAAAACTACTTTCAGCCTCAGGAGGGGCCAGTCAGCAAACCCATGACAACCTGTCATGGAGTGGAATGCAGAGGAAAGCTATGGCGGACGTCCTATAAGAACTCCAATTTCCAGAAAATATGAGATTCAAGGGGAGTGGAGCTGACTGAGAAGCAGCTTTTGTAACCAAAGACTTTCTGAGATGGGAAGGAGGGAAAGGCTCAGACCGTGGGCCTTCCAGAGATTTCCTTTGTCATAGACTGCTCTCTCAGCATCTTTCTTTTCCCTACATACAGACAGGGAAAACGCTTTTTGCCTTGCAAAATACCAGAAGGAAGATAGGGCATAGTGCAAGGGAAAGGTCCATTTCATTGCTTATAGGAACAAGCCACCTCTAATTCAAATATTGAGGGCTTACTCTCTTCTGGCTGTTTGCATGCGTTTTGCCAAGTGGCAGTCTCATTCATTTTAACATAAAAATGTAGCATAGCTCAACTTGTCTTTAACAACAAGTGCCACTTTGACAAATGCTTTTGATAAGCATTAAAAATACTCAAATATCACAGAGGAATGATAACAGAGCCCATCACCCTGACTGCATGGTAAGAAACAGTACTGAAAAAGACAGTGTTTCTTTGGATTTATAAACTACTAGAAGAAATGTAAAACCTACTAAATACACACACCTTCTAGGTTTGCATCAGTTCAGTCCAGCTAACTAACCAGCTTTATTTGTAACAGATATGTACACAATATACCAGGCAACAGTGCATTCTGTTTAATTTTAAAAGATCTTCGATACTGCTCAGGTTGGCTTCCAGAAAAGTAACAACTGTAGGTTTAGGTTCACCATGTCTCAGTATTAATCAGATGAAATGTTTGCTAATAGCTAATGGTAAAATTTGTTACAAAAATACATTATCCTTACAAACAAAATCTCAGATACTGTGATCCGTGCCTCTGTTTCACAGTTCCTCTGAACAAATTTGCAGGTAGCAGTAAAAAGTAGAACTCAATTCAACAAAACATTCAGGTGTCATAGACATGAAAGCAACAGGAAGAGAAAGCAATAAAATGAGCTTTGATAAGTGAAAAAGCCTGCACTCAGAGAAAAATACAAACACGCACCCGACAACACTGAGATAAGCAAGCAGCCCAAACCAATGCATTAAAGCAGACTTACTGTTTTTCTCAGTCATGTCCTCATACTTACAAGTGCTTCTGCAAAGGCAGATTGCAGAAAAAGATACATGAGAAAAGTCAAAGTAAACTAGAATCCTACCAGAGATTTCAGAGTTGGAAGAAAATGTCCATGCTAAGATCCTGTGCCCTACAGAAAAAATTCTGTATGAGGAATAAAATTGAAAAGCCATCAGTTAACAAACATTAAAAAATACTAACAATTTTCCTAGGCTAGAAAGTAAATATTTTCATGAGTTTAAACTAGGCTTGAAATCATAGCCCATAGGTTCCAGATTTCAGGGAGGGGGTTGGTACGAATTGTTATAACCCTTCAGGGAAACTCCATAGATATCTGAAAAGTTTATTTTGAACTTACTTTACTAACAGGCTTTCATTTAAGAATGACCTTTGATTTCCATGGTATTTTTAAAAGTACTTTATGTGTCATGATATAAAACTCAAAATAACTTTAAAGGGACCAGAAAAGTTTTCTGCAACAGTCTCTCCTTTGAGAGTTTTAAGGTATCTTACTCATTACTTTTTCCTGAACCAAAATGAAATCAGATTTTCCAAAAAACAGAATGGAGAGTGCACTGTCACTGAAAAAAAGACATTAAAGTCTTCATAATTTTAAAGGTGGAAAGGAGATTTCCGTGTGTGTTTCCATCTTCTGACCCAGATCTCATCCTGCCTCAACTTTTGTAAAACCTCCTACAGGCTTTAAGAATGAAGAAGTTGGTTCCAGCACTTGGCTGAATTGCCCTTATTTTAAAGGTAAATGCATCTGAAAATTTTGAATGCTTTCTGATCTCTCTGTAGACAGAAACATACATGTACCTTAAACAGACGTACAAACTCAGAAACTTTCCCTTCAGAGTATGTGCAGGACAAAATTAGCTGTTACCCACATTAATGAGTTTTAATACTTTTAATACCAAGTAATCCTGCCATGTGAACTTGTATAAAAGAGTATCTGCCCAGTGGTCTGTCATGTAAGGAAGAGAAAACCCTAAAGAACAAATGCAGTTTACTGCATAACTCCACCATAAATTCTGAAGAAAAGTAGAAATAGAGCTTTCTAGAGCCCTACTGCATAATTAATGGTTTTGAGCTTGGTTATAAATAAAGTATCAAGAAATAACATTTAATTTCTGGAGCTGGAATGATACAAAATCTTATTAACTCAAAATACGACCTAGCCTGCACATGTTTATTTAAATCACCTCACAAGGTAAATTCAAACCATTTAATTTCAATATGTAAGTGTTGCCATTTTAGACACTAAACTACTAAATGGTCCACACTGACAGAGCTGGAAAAAGCATGAAAGAAACTAAAAGCCTGGACAATATTAAACCATTAGTTTATGACCATGGATGTAAGACATGAATATTCATACACTAGATAATATTTTTGTAAATAGATCAACAGGTGGAGGTAGGTGCTGGCTTTTGAATTTAATTTTCACTCTTTCTCAAATGAAAGAATAAATCCTATCTGTGTAGACTGCTTAGACTGGATTTTACTTGAATTTGAACAGCTGCAAAAATCGACATATTTAGTAAGGTTAGCTTTGTAAAAAGAGGTCATTGAGAATTAAAAGAACCCCGAATTTGAAATGTAACCCTTTTAAAATATATATTAAAAAAGTCATTTAGTGTAACACCTTAGCTTAGGTTGTGTGCTATTTGACTAGGAATCATCTTTGGAGGGGGGGTTCTGTTCTACTTTCTCTTCTTTTACTTGTAGAGCACAAAGAACAAACTAAAACCAGTAAATTATCAGAAACATCAATAAAAATAACAATATGCAATCAAGTAACAAGAGGTAATCCAGAGAATCCAGACTTGTCAGTCTTCCTAAATTTGGAGACACCTTTTCTAGAATTTTTTGAAATTATTTTTGGATGACAGAAAAAGGAAAAGCTGCATATATATAAAGGAAATAGGAAATGTTACTACATAGTCTACTCAAAGGGTATTGACATTGCAGTGAGATGAAGAAAAAAAAATAAATATTTGGTTTTCTGAGTTCTTAAGTATCTAGTAAATGCATCAGGACCTGCCACATAATAAACCAGTTACTTTTAAATGGAGAGTGACTGGTTTGAATTAAAGATAATTTTTTTTAACAGGTACCTATCTCTTTAGGAAACTAATCTCAGGGAAGTACTGGCACAAGGTGCTCTGCTAATAAAGAAGAAGTTATAAATAAGAGTTAAATATCCCACTCCTTGTGATGTCTTACAGGATAGGGAAAGTGGGATGAAGATTATAACCAAAACAAGAGAATGGATACTGAAGATGTGTGAATAGCTGTTAAGGGAAGATTGTCAGAAAAACCTGAGTGCAAGAATAAACTTCAAGAAGCGCAAACTGCAAGAAAGACCTCTTGTTGCCACAGGAACTGCTCTGGGATTTCCGTAGATAGCAGTGGTAAGAACTAAGTGATTTTGTTGATGATGCCTTGTGCATGAAGGTAGCAAGCAAAAGAAGGTTGATCTCTATATGTTTGGCATTACTCCCCTTTCAAGTTTTATTTGTATGCCTTTTAAACTGTATATCTTCATGCCAGGTATTTCTCCTCAAATTGCATGGCACTGTGTTCAGTGGGGTTTAAGTCTACTTGACTTCTCAGGTGAACATCGCAATCCTGGTCATCAGGTCAAATGTTCTGCACCAATGTTCTGATTCCCTTTCAAAGAAAATCTAAATATGGGAGTACAAAAGGCTCTGCTAGCTTTACCAGTAAGTTGTTGGCTTTGGATAGCTGGAATAGTGGCTGCAGAGAGTATCACCAATGGCACAGACACTTGGGGTTTTGGTCGAGCTGTGATACAAGTGAGCAAATATTGCTTTGCAACTAAATAAAAATAACCAGAGTGTTTTGCAAGGAGTTTTCTTCTTTCACATGTCAGCGTCAGTGCAGGATTCAGGCTGAGTCACATCCTCTTCATCCACAGGTAGATTGACCTTTGATATTTTTCTGGGAAATGGCTGCACTCATCATAAAAGAAACACGTTGTTATTGAATATTACCATGAGAACAGGGCACTCTCAGAAAAGACACTATTCCAAATTATACTTGGTCATAACATACAAGAGCATGTGTCAGTTTTCATACTTTACGAACCAGATTTTCTTTTAAAAATGCCATGGTAGTGTTTTCTTGATTTGCTTTATATCTTTCAGATATCGCAACATCTAATGACCTTTTTCTTTCAGATAAGTCTCTCAGATACGTAACATGAAGAACAGCTCCCTATATCTCTATATCTTTTGTTATTTACCTATGCCAATGTAGAGCCAGAGATCTTGTTCTCACACTTTTTTGTATGTTACCTGTGCAGGTTTTTGGGACCCTCAGTTCATTTTCATTACGAAGAGTTCATTGCCTTCAGCAGCCACCCCCAGCTTTTGAGGGCAGATGGAAGTGTTATTTTCTATCAAGAATGTACTTCGATCTTCTAACTGCATCATGAAAAGGAGCTTTTCTGACGTTATCATTAGCCATAACTGCTGTAGGAAAGCATTGGAACCCCGCAAGAGCCAAATTTTACAGCAAAAATCTGACACTAAATCTTTCCGTATTACCATGACTGCATTTACCCTGCCCACAGGTCCTGCAGACCATAAGGAGGAGCAGACAATATCCTTCTGTCATAAAGATCATTTCTTGAAGTTAAATCCAGTATGAAGGACTTAAAAATCAGAATTCTCAGGAAAAGTGACACTAGGGTTTAAGAAAGCTATAAATTCAGGTCCCCTCAAGTAGTGGAAGCATTTTAAAGGCCATGCTCAACTACCTATAAATCTGGGAGTATTATTACCTTTCAGGTTAGAGTCTTTAATGAGAAGAAAATTGAGAAAGCACTAGGATAATATATGATTAAAAAATTAGATATATCGCTGAGAGCAGCAGGGACATTTCAGAGATGAAAACAGGAATCACAGTGCTAAAACAAGGAAACATTTAACTCTTATCTTTTCTATGCCTGTGCTTGGTTATTGTTTCAAAGTCCTACACCTTGTCCTTAAGCTGTTTGAGCCACAGTATTTTGCCTCCACTGTCTCTTACAAACCTTCTGCACAACTGACAGGCTGATCAATTAGAGCACCAGAGCACAGTTCTTGAAGAAATAGCCTGAGCTCTGCATTCCTCTCAGGCCACCTATCTGTCTGGGTTCTTTCCCCCCCCATACTGGCCCAAATGGATCCACCACTGCTTACAAAACCAGACCTGGCAAAGCTTAGTTTTATATAATTATTTAAGTGGAGTTAAATTTCCAACTGGAAAAAGACATCTCCAACTTAATTTTGTTAAGGGAGAAACTGAGAGAGATGCAGGCAGTGTATCTGAGATAATTCCTCACTTCATGTCTCCAGCTTTCACCCACAACCACCCTTCAGTACTCAACTCTTGGATGGGAACTGTATAGACTAATGGCAATTTCACATAACATAAAGCAGAATAAGGCTATGAAGTAACTGCTATGCAACTTGTCTGTACCAGCCATTAAGTCTGATCAGACACAACTTTGTTTTCTATTGCTCACTCCTCAGAGCTAACCTGAGATACAACATGCAAATATTAATTAAGGGTGATGCCTATGGATTCTTTGGATTTTTAGCTTTTTGCAGATTTTAGAAGTGGCTGTAGTTAGCTCAACCTTTGGCGCAGTAGTTTACTTGTTTACCCAACCTTATTAACCCATTTCATATCTTTCTAAATTCCTTAGCTTGTTTAGACTTCCCTCAAGGTAGGCCTTCTTTGTGTGTAAGAGCATTTGCACTCTGGTTTGAACAATAGGATATATCACAGTCAGAGCATCCTTCAAAACCCAGAGCTATGGGGGAGCTCCGAGGACTGGAAGTGCTGTGACAAAGAGGAAGATGAGGAAGAGGAAGTCTCAGGACCCCTGCCTCAATTTCCAGAGGAATGTGCCAGAGGGAGGATCATGGGGGCAGATGGGTCTGGGATTGGACGAACAAATACCTTAAATTGTGGAACCCCCTGGACAGAGCAGCATCTGTACTCCCAGGGTGGTTGAAAGCCTTCTATTAAAACTACTCTCTTATCTCTGCTAATAATTGCCTGGTGAGTAATTTTTTGGCTCCCTAGAGATTCCTTAAGGTAACAAGTATTTTGTTAGTACATTTGCCCGAGGGCTGCATCGGAGACTGCTGAAGCTGCAGCATTTGCAAGAGGACCTGGAAGAATATTTCAACAACAGCACAAGATATTGACCAGCTTTATTTACAGCAGCTTTTACTCATTCATTACTTCCCCAAGAAAATACTAAGGAGTAAATCTTCAATGCAAATAAGGCCACAAATTGCTACTGCAAGCAGAGAGCATTTGGACACAGCTATGTGAATCTGCAAGACAACAGAGCCAGTTGTCATTACTAGAGGATTTTGGCAAAGAAAAACAAAGGGTGACTCCTTTTTCCCTACTTCTACCAGACCACTTTCTGACATTGTGCCATACCAGAAAATCTCATAACACAAAAGGAACGTGCTGGTGCATTTGTGTACAACCAACACAGAATGAACTGTTACTGTCAGTTGCTTCATGCATTTCTGTGCAAAATATGGTCATAATTTCTGTAAAGCACAGCATTATTTTGAGTCCTACAGAGATTTTAATAATCTCCTCAAAATTTGATATGCTGCTTCCAAAATCTAACTGTAGTCACTAGACCTCAGCAAACTGGGTCAGTGCTATGTAGAAAGATCAAATTTTTTCTATTTAAGTGATATTTATTAGAATCTCAGATACAGCTGTATTGCATTAAAGTGCTTTTGTGTCTTTGCAAGTCTTCTGAAGACTTTTTCTTAAATTGCTAAATGGGACTCAAATTGCTTGAGGAAAACATAAAATTAAACATGGATTTGACATGAAACCCATCTATGCATTGCTAGGCAGACAAACTAGGCAGATCCTGTGACAGACAAACCACAGTGTGAAGTTCTCTGATCTTGTCTATCTACGATCTTTGGTGGACACACAGCTTCTTTTCACCAAATAATAAAAGCTTTACAAACACAGACCTTAAGCAGATTTAGCCTAGCCATCATTTAATCTGACTGATACTTTAGAGTACACTGATTTGTATCTCTTTCTTCTTTCAAACCATGATGCTTAATCCCTTTAGCAGTCTGAATTTTTCATGTGAAAGCTTTTGTGAAGCTTTATATTTTATATCAAAACAACACCTCACATTTTGTCTCTGAAGTAAACCTGAAGGAGGTGTGCTTACCACACTGCTTACTGATGTCAGTATCAAATGATGAATAAAGCTCATACCACAAATGACAGAGCCATTCACATTCATTTGCCTTATGCTGGGAATACCTGCCTGAATTTGCATTTTCAAATTAATGTGTTACTCTTTCCACATCATTTGTTACTGATGTCATCTTGCAAAACAGAATAATGATTCTCCAGACAGATCTCAATGTGCTGTACTTCATTTTTAGTTCTCCTTACATACACTAAAATTCAGTGTCTGAATAAATCCTTGCAGATTAACCTTATATATTGTACAATAAAATTTTACACTAATCGAAGAAATGCATCCTCACAATTGAAGACAGTACTGAGTTAGAGGTGTATTCCATGAATCAAGGTTCAGTTCACATTAACAGTGTAGAAGGGTGTCTAAGAAATATGACATGTCCACCTAAGTTACTTGCACAGCTTATTAAAAGACAGCCTCAAGCGCACACTTAAAGTTGCTAGCCTGAAAGCAAAGTCAACACTTAGGGTTTTCTTGTAGCTAATCAAAGTAGATAGAGAAGTGAAAAGGACTGGACACCACGGAAAGAGCAGAATGGAGGCAAAAGGATTTAAGATGACTCGCTTGTTATTAACCCAAGTAGGTTACAGTGTCATTCCTCACTCCTATTGCAGTGCTGTTTTGTATTCTTAAATAATGATAAAAAGTCAGGATGATTGCACTTCAATAATTCTTTGATGAAGCAATTTCACTCCTGATATTAAAAAAACTATGAGTAAAACTCATGAGGAAAACAAATTCTTTGTTTGTTTGCCTTTGTTTCTCTGGTTTTTCAATCTTGCAAAGCACAATAAAAGCATAAATCAGAGATTTGTGTTTGCAAAACCTGAAGGGAACATTGAAATTATGTGATCACACCCCAGACTTTGCCATGGGAGACACATGAAAAAGGAGTTAATAGACGTAATCAGAGAACTCCCAGTCTCACTTGGTACCAAACTGAGCAGCTTTGAGGATCTAAACCGATCATAGGATCACAAAATCATAGGATAGTTAGGGTTGGAAGGGACTTTAAGACCATCTAGTTTTAACCCTTCTGCCATGAACAGGGAACCTTCCACACAGACCAGGTTGCTCAAAGCCCCATCCAACCTAGCCTCGAACACTTCCTGGGATGGAGCATCTACAGTTTCTCAGGGCAACTTGTCCCACTGCCTCACCATCCTCACAATAAAGAACTACTTTGTAACGTCTAATCTAAAGCTACACTTTTTCAGTTTGAAGCCATTCCCCCTTGTCCTATCAACTACATGCCCTTGTCAAAACTCTCTCTCTGGAGGCCCCTGCAATACAATACACAGTGCAGAAACATAGGCCATGCCCAAGTAGAGGAGGAGTTGTGATGATCCAGTTTTTAAAAACAGAGTTTAACAAGCTCAGTACTGCAAGCAATGGGAGGGTAGCACCTTAACTATTGTTGTAATCCAATGTACCTGTCATCCATCTCTTTAAAGAGTTTTCCTGGAGGTCTGCACTGAATTTGTAGGCCACACTTGAATACACACCCAGGGTAGGGGTGCTGCCGCAGCCCACCCTCGGTGAGCATCCCAGGGGACCCACAGAACTTGTAAAGAGAGGTTTGTGACAACTAGAGCCCGTGCAGCTTGGGGCTCTGTGTGCAACTGTGTGTGCAAGCCTGTGACTGCACTGGTAGGATTAGACCTTCTCGGCATTTGCCACAGAAGAGTCTTTGCGAGTTTGTATGTGTTTCCTAATGTTTTATAAGTGTTTATTATTGTAGTTTATCTACTGCTTTTCCGATATTGATCCTCAATGTATAGTTCACTGAGTTGCTGATTAATTATGTCCCATTAATATCTCAGTAAATCACAGCAATCCTTAGCTAATGTTTTCTACGCAGTATTTCTTTCCCTGTGATACTCCAGTGTTATCATGTTATTTTATCAGAGGAAGGTATTACTTTTTTGCCAGTAACTCTGTGTAACACAGTTCTCTGTGCCACTGAAACACAACAGAAATAAAACCCAAAAATGTTTATATACTAATTTACAATTAATATTTCTATATGTCATTCATACACATAAACCCCAATCATTAACAGAAGGATATTAATCTGAGCATATCAAAGACCAGGTCACTGCAAATCTGCTCTTATTAGTTCTCAAGCCACCAATGTATATTCATAGATGAGAGGTATAGGGTTTTACTGGGTTTTTTCCCCAACCAATATTGTTAAATATTCATAACATAATAATGAGCAAAAATAATCCTTTATCATTTTTATGGATTTACAATTGCTTTTTTAGGAGAAGAAGGTTCCTTCCCTCCAAATCAGGAAAGGATGTCAGTACTGTAATTCTCTTTCCTCAGCTTCTTCACAGAAGAAGTTGTGGTTTGTGTCTTTATAAGTTTCCTGTTTGTGAGGCAGACAAGTTTATCTCTGGAGTGGCAAGTACTTCAACAAGATACTTCAAGTCTGTTTTCTGTTATTGCAACTCTGTTATTAAGAGGGTCTTTTCAGTGACCTCTTGTGCTCAGATTATGGTTTTTGAACCTGTGATCACTTCTTGCTACATGTGCAAATAGTATTAAACACAGTAGGGACCCTGTAGATTGCCTATTGCTTAAAAATTGTCTCTCAACAAGTCATTCTCCCTGTTTCCCATGTGAAAAACATGCAGTCACAGACAAAGCTGCTGTTTCAAGGCTCACTGTTGGCCACACAGCAACAAACAAGAAGTATTGTGTTTCACATGCAAGCGTGATCTCTCTGACCTAGCCTGAACAAAATCCGTGATAGGACACAGCATCACATGAACTCTCAAAGAAAAACAGCTGCTCCCATGTGACGTCAGCAGCCATTACAATTTCTCTTTTCAGTAGTGTTTAGGAGGTTATATTAATTCTAGGACTACTATTTTTGAGTTCCGTTTCCATACATCCACTATTGCCGTCTATCTAGAAAACTTCTTTCTTTGCCACTATTTCCAGTCCTTCTACTGCTGCAGGTGCTTACACAGCTGGACTCAAGTTGTACCTCTCTAGATATGTATAAAAGCTCGCAAAAGCCCATTAGCGAAAGATGTAAAAAGAATGAAACAAAAAGTGGAAGGGGTTTCAGAAGGCCAAGAAGGAAACAAAAGTGAGATCACAAAGATAGCATTGTCACCTGAATCCGGAGACCTTGGGAAGAGGGACTGTTTCAACTGGGATTTACTGCAGATGGGTCAAAAGTAAAATTTAAACAAGTAAACCTGAAAGTAATACAGAAACACATAAAAACAAGAGCTATGAAGAGCTGGTGGACATTCTCCAAGTTTACTTTGTTTCAGAATTTGACCACAGTAAGAAAATACTTCTTTGAAGCTCCTGCAAGGTAGAAAGTCTTTGAGGAACATGTTAAAATCCACTAATTGACAAGACTGCCTTCTGATTGTTGATTTCTAGACCTTCTGGGATTTTGTAAAATAGATAAAGATAGAGTGAGCATGAGAAAAAGGTGCTGATTTTGTTTTCAACTAGCACATTCTGTGAAGACTCCAGGTAGTATATACCATACCCATTTTCTATGAATATCACACTCTTATGAGTGCTGCAACTGGTGTTTGAAGTGGATGGTTGTTTTCTCAAATCTTCATGAAGATTCATCAAGATGGTTAGAGGAAGATTTTTATGGGCATCCCAACAGAGTCATTGCCTGGGGTTTTTTACACTGATATGACACTCCAGGACACTCCCAGAAACAATAATTTAAATTCTGGGGGAATTTAACATAAACAATTAGGACTTCAGGCAGCAAAAGAATAGAGTATTGATGTCCTAAATTTTGAGCTACATGCTGTCGAGATGTCATTGAGTTATGAGTTGTGTCCCACCCTTTTTTGCATAACTGATCATTAAGCTTCAGGAACTTGAGATGCTAAATTCTCTCATGCTCATCTGATATCAACATCAGAGGTAGAAACTTGGTTGCCTGAAAGTCATCAGAAGTTTGCAAGAAAGTTTTTTATTTCATTACTGCTGTTTAGAAAGACACGTCAAAGCAAAAAGGAAGAAAATTCAGACTATTTTTCTTATGAGGTATTACAAATTATCTCTTATTCCAGTTTCTTCTACAGAGACCTGACAGTGTCCTAATGCATTTAGAAAAGGAAAGAATATCAAGACATCTGTGTAATTAGGAGTGATGATCTTATATTGCAGGAAGGCTACAATTCCAGCCAGTTTTCTAAAGACTGGATTGGGAGTGCATCTCTGTGTTTGTTTACCCAATGAACATCTGCGCAGAAATCTGATATCATGGTTTGCCAGCACTTTTTACTGGAAGGGAGCTGAAATATTTAGCAGTTTGATCATTCTGTTTCTCTGCCCCAAGGAGTATATGCAAGTGTGTCAGTTCTTGTTATTTCAGCCACACTACTTGTATATCCTCATCTAGGTGCTGATTTGGCAAATCAGAGAAGCTTCTACGTAGCCCAAATAAGAAGTTGCTGATTTGACAGTTCAGACAAAGTAATAAGTATCTTAAATAGGACCTTGAGAATCTTCCTGTTCACTGACATTTAATAGTAGAAGTTTTTAAGCTAAAACTCTCTTCTTACAAAACCCACTGGTAATTTTGCCACAGAATTCAATCAACAGAAAGAGGAAAACTATCTTTGGAGTTTTATATTTCTGTGTGGCCTTACATTATCTAGATCAATGGTGATTGTTTCTGATTTAAGTCACTGAGAAGTCTCCACATATCAAAAGGTTGTTTGCTTATTCAAATGCCTGTATATTTTTGGTGGATGCATCATTAAAAGAACAGCACTTCTTTCTTTCACTTTGAATCAATCAGTAATAATCTGGACTTCTTCAGAGAAATTCTGTGCATGTCTCTGCACTGAAATCTTGACTACCTAAATATATGCTGTATCTAAATATATCTCAGAAGGAAATATGTAAGGTTATAGGTAGGATTCACCACATCACCACAACAAAAGAAAGTTGATCATATGGCCACAAGTGCTGGGTCTGTGCCTGGATCTACTCCTGCTGTCAGAGCATGGGTCTGGGCCCCTCAAAATGATTCAAGACTATGGAAAAAGATATCCTTGAGCTGAGGATAACAATCCTTGGAAACAAGTCATGCAGAGCCCCCCTTATTTCACAGACTGATCATGTGGCTTCCCTACAATACTCTGGCATTGGCCCTTCCTTCTTTCCTTCCCACTTTCCTTCCTTCCTTTCTTCTTTCCTTCCCACCTTCCTTCTTTTTCTTTCCTTCCTCAAAACACGTATCTCTGAACCAAAAAACATCTTTTCAAACTGCTTGGTTTGAAACTGTTAATTCAAAATGAGGCATTTCAGTGAACAGGAGCAATGCCTGATACAGCATTATGGTTAAAAGTGATCAGGCACTCAGCAAACACCAGCTTGTTGAGACCAGTGTAAGCGCTTGAAAATGCTCTATGCTAATGAGCAGACTAAGGTTTATGCTTTATTGGGTGGCCACGGTGAACAAGGTGAAATTTTTCTGAATGGGTAACTTGTTATAGATATAGCTCCTCTCTTCGTTTTTTCCAAGTTTGGACAGGTGTGACAACATTAACTGTGGCATGGCTTTGAATTTACTCTGATATAGTAAGCCCCTACTCTTATTCAAAATAACTGATACTGTTCAACAAACAATAGCATGAGCTGGCAACAGCAGATGATGCTCACAGAGCAGAAATAACAAGGGGTTCAGTGTGGAAGGCAAGTCACATCCCTTTCCTTTCAGCACTACAGAAAAACACAGAGGCAAAGATCTGCAGCTTATTTAAGACTTCCATCTACAGGCTTTAATGATGTTCAGATACTATTCTTCTCTTTAACCAAAACCTCACCTGGGATCATGACCATTTCCCACCTCTGCTATAGAAGTGACTACTTCCTTGGTTGCCCAGTACCAATTAGGGTCGTTCAGTTTTCTGGACAGATCAGCAACAGTCAGAGTAAGGAATTATAAGCCTTTTAACTGTGAGCAACAGCAGTCTCCAGACCCTCCTTTTCTCTTTAAGTGCACAAACATGAAAGCTAATGGAGAGATGGAGGTGAAATTGCTGTGTCATTTGCAGCTTACTATTGTATCTGAAAATGTCTTTTACCCTCTATGTACCTTTTTAAAAATCAGTGTGAGTACTCTCCAGTGAGAAACCTGTATGTACTAACGCAAAACACAAATATTGTCAGAGGAAAGAGCAATGGGGTAAAATATTTGTATTTTTCCATTTTATGAAGCTCTTTCTTACCTACCTTGAGGTCATTTCTTTCAAACTTGGAACACCAAAGTACTTGAAAAAAAGAAGATGCTGGTAAAAACTTTCCTTAGAAATCATCATCCAAATACATACAGCTTGCAAAACAGTTCTCTCTTTTCTCTTTCAGGACAAGAAAGGTAGTAAGTATGAAATGTCTTTCTGATTCTTTATCCTATGAAAAAATCTATTAACCTAAAACAGTCAAGAAGCTGCTCAAACTGTGGACAAAAGCATACCACATGATCAGGTTATTGCAATTGCAAAGATTACTTGAAAACATTTCTCACTCTTCACTATTCCTAAATGAATAGAGGAAGACATCTGTTTCAAGTCCTACACCATAAGCACCTGAATGCTCAAGATCCCAGCTAAGACTCATTTTGTACTCATCTGTATTTGTATATTTGTACTGTATTGCAGCAAGCATCTCCCATATTTGAGTAAGAATATGACTCCTCAGCACATTTCCGCCACTTGTGAAATATAAACCACTATGAATGCCAAAGAATTTGTATCAGTTTCATTTTATTCAGCACACATACAATACATAGATAACAGACATGGCAGGTTCCTGGACAGCTTTACAAATCAGGAACCTCCAGCTCTATGATCAGAGTTCTCCAGCAGGAGAGGCGAGCAAGTCCTTGAACTCACTGTTTCTCACTGGCTTCAGCACAAGAAATCTTCAGGAGTGGATATGTCTCCATCTATGGATGAAAGATGCAAAAGACCACCACCATACTACATCATTGAGCAGCAAGCATTTCTGATGCTTCCTTTCACTATTTCGCCTCTCCCCAGACCTCTCCCCATGGTGCAAGTCTGTGTAGATCTTCTATTTTGGCACCAGCGCTGGGTCCAGCCCAGGGAACAGTGCTAGGACTTGATGAGGGAAGAGGGAGAAAAAAATCATTAGAAAAATTTATCTCAGAGAACACAACAATCTTCAGCTGTTCAGACAGATACCAAGAACACATCTGTAACAGTGTAGGATTTCAGCACAAAGTATTTGTCATGTCTCTCAAATGCAATATCATTCAAACAAGTCTCATTGCCTCTTTTCCAATACAAATCAAAACTGATGGAGAAGTGAGCAGGACCAAGCTGGGAACTGCAAATGTTTACAACTCCTACATACTATGAACAGACAAGGAGGCCCTCCAGTTTTGACACTGGATGGAAAATGCACTGTCCCTAAATCTCATAAACCATATGAGAACAGTTAGGTTCTCTGGTAGACAGATTCTGGTAGACAGATTCTGGTAGACAGGTTCTCTGGTAGACAGAAGTTACGGGACATTTATGTCAAAACAGATGAAGCCTAGTTGCCCCTGGTGAAAATGAATATAACTGTATTTGACTTTGCATTGACAATTTATGATTCTATTTACTGTAGCTGAGCATTTGCCCTACACTAATCTTAAGAGTCATTTTTAAGGTTATATAAAGCAATATAAAATAAATAATTTTTTTAAAATCCTTCACAGTCTTCCTAAAACAAAATGTTCATGGCCATGGAAAAACTAATCCTATACATAATTTCTATGTTAACATAGCTCCACATCAGCCCAACACGTGTTTCCAGTCCAATTTGGATAGGCATCACTGGCACACCTGTCATTGTGTATATCACCAAAAAAATTCATCCATTGTAGGTTTTAGCTTTTTTATTCTGGTTTGTCACATGTCAGAGACATTCCTTCTTATCCATGTGGTTTACAGTAGTGGTCCTTGTATGGTGGCATTGTATGGGAGTGACTGGAGGGGAAGTGATGCCACCTGGAATAGAAAACACAGGTCACTGATCAGCAGACCCTGCCCTTCTCTAGGAGGTTAGAGCTGACCTGTCTGTGTCAGAAACTGAGGCCCACCAAGCCATTAGGATGTCAATGCATTATTAGAAATTAAAATATTCCATCTTGCTATTTCGTCTTGATTCTGACTTCCATTTTAAATTACTTTGTCTCTTGTGCCCTGTTAAATTGATTTGTTATGCTAAATTTGTGCCAAATAAATAATGAGCTTCCTAATTAGCTTATGCTGAAGCAAGGCAAGGATGAAATTATATCCAACTGTCTTAGTGTCTGGGGCCCTATGAAGAAAACACACTGAAGATACAAGAAACTGTGCAACTCTTCAACGCATTAGTTGTTAGCTTGTTGGTTCCCAGTGCTCTCATGCTGTAGGGAAGTAGTTGCTTTGAATGCTTCTGAGAGCACAGAGCTTAGCTCTCATCACAGCAGTCTCACAGATAGCTGCAACCTACAGATGAAAATTCCAGTAAGTAGTAGAAGAAAAATGTGAATTCACACTCCTGAACAAATAATTGACACAACCTTCTGAATTAAAAAATATTATTTTATTTTAATTGTATCTTAACTAATCCACAGACTTAGCTAGCAGGCATAAATAACCTAGGAACTCTGGCATATTTTCAAGCTTTTAAAGGGATCTGAGCTTCTCTCCCATCTTTGAAATAGGGTCTCAGCCTTGTACAGTAGAAAATGCAAGGAAAAACATTGGCTAAAAAGATCAAAAGGGAATCTCTGCCTTCACTTAAGTCAATGTCAAAATCATTGCTAGCCACCATCAGCTCAGTCTTGAGTCCTAAACTGAAGATTCATATGTCACCTAAGAGAGGAAAGACTAAAACCCAAGGCTCTGGTAAGGTCTGTCTGCTTTCCTAGGCAAAACAATGCCTATGATACTGGCTGTTACTATTAGTATCATTAGTATTACTATATTACTACCTTTTGCTATTCCTATTACTTTCAAAATTGCTAATATTACAGTTACTATTGACTTCCTAAAGGACTACTACTCTGTCCAGACAACTTCTGGTATTTTTACATGGCAATGTTTCTGACCAGGTGTACATACATCTTCTGCTGCTCTTTTCAAGCATTGTATTTAATGAGAAATTCAGGAACAACATAAATTTTTGTCAGGACTTAGATCCTGAAAATAGTGCACATGAAGCAGAATAAGTACCAGCAACTTTAATAGCTAATCAAAGAACACATCTAATCTATCAGCCATGACAAGTATTTTCTTCCTGCATGGGAGAAGTCTCATGAAAATACATTATGAAATGTAATTAGACACATGCATTTCTTCTGTCAAGAAAGATAAATACTCCTTTGGCTGCTTGTGTTCACCATGAGATTAATAACCATATGGCATGGTTATCAGCAGAGTGAGTCATGAGAAGGGGAAGCTGTTCACTAGATTTACCTAGAAGCTAGTGATGTCTAACCAGCAAAAAGAAGATTTCTATTTAAACAACATCTTTATTTGCAACAGACGAAAAGTATGAATTGTTTGCCTAGATAGTAAATACTTTAGCAAAAGCTTATAAACATATGATGCAGAAATTCCCTTACAAGCCCAGATCAAAGGTCCATCTAGTTGAGTGTCACACCTAAAACATAAGGTAAAAACATAAAGAGTGAGGGAATGGAGGCCTGCAGTTTATACTGTATATAGGAAAAACCTCTTCATTGAAAAAGTGATTAAGACCTGGAGTATGGTGCTCAGGGAAATAGTTCATTTACCTGTGGCACCAGCATTCCTAATGGATGATGAAGATGATGACTGTTGTTGTTGCCATTAAAATTCCAGATACTAGATCGTCAAATTAGTGGTTGGG
>NW_020955345.1:874093-880838 GCF_003031625.1 Empidonax traillii | reverse complement strand
GGGAGAAAAGGGATAAAAATAGCAGGAGAAAGCACATATCATCATAAAAATATATACTACATCACAGCATGTGGTCTTGAGAGATTAAATCATTCCAGGAAGACTAACATCAAGACCTTGTGTTCAGTTGAAGAAAGATGAATTTTAAAGCTATGTAATATAATTTAATTAAGTTCAACACATATGCTTGCTGTAACGCTAATACGTAATGTGATCCAGAAACAAAATTGGTATCGTCTACAGCTGGGTGTTATCTAGGCTGCTTTGTTGATGCAGGAGAAGTCCACTTTTCTCAGGGAGTTTGGTCACAGTAAAATCATATTTTTTAATTAAATTGGTTTTTGATTTTTGGTTTTTTGGTGGTTTTGGGTCATCAGGACATGACTTGGAGAGTGGCTGAGAATGGGGAAGGGCTGAAATAAAGGACTATAGGTAAGATAGCTTAGATTGAAGAACTGGAGGTACAGAAATCAGAGTTATAATAGGGTCAGCTGCAAAGATTTAGTTGGATCCCCCAATGTGCTGAGCTGTTTGGCTCATAGACGGGGACTGTGCAACAAGATGGATGACTGCAGGGGTAACAAGGATCCTTCGTCATTTGTACTGCTGAACACTGAAGAGTTGCATTTCAGCTCTGGTATCTACCTAAGAGTTCCTGTGTAACAGGAGATGAGTTGCTTCAATATTTTACAGATCACTAAGCGTATGACACATTTTTTTCAAGTGCCATTGAGCAAGGGGGAATGCAGAAGACCTGAGCTCTCAGAGCCACAGCTGAAGGCAGTGAGAACTGGTCTTTGACATGTTCCTGTGGCGTATGACAGTGAACCATTCTGTATTAGCAAACACTTTACCAGACATATTTTTCTAGTTGCTGTTAAAGTCATCCTTCCATCAGTGAAATAAATACAAATAGTCCTTTTAATTCACAGAACTATATGAAGTCTTGTGTTTAAAGCACCCACACAGCACAGTGACAAACACTTTTAAAAAGCCTGTGAAGAGATTAATTATTCTATCTTCACAGTAGGGTTTGAAGCGTGTATGATAAAGAAGTAAGATAAAATAAATAACTGCTCGTGTAACCAAGCATCAGCCGGTCATGGGTCACTTTGAAGAAAAACAAGTGTGCGTGTAATTACAGTATCAGAAGATATAAAGTGGCAGCTGAAATGAGATCGGAGACATAATTCTGACACTCAGTGCTGTTTAAGTGTTTGGCTTTGGAACCCCCTAATCACGTTCTTTTATCACCAAGGGTGGAGTGAATTCATTTTTTAAATCAACAGAAAAGCACTATTCAAAATAAGGCTACTGTTTGTCACTGATTAGACATAGAAGTACCTTACTCTCAGGACATATTCATGAAGCTCTTCAGGCACCTTGCAGATAATCTCAAAACATTTCATAATGACACCAGGGTGATTAAACACCAAATCACCTCACCCCAGCTCAAAAGGTGACACTCACTAAGAAAATTTTATAAATGTTCCTGTTGGTCTGTGGAGTTGGTTTTATGTCTTTTGCAAATAAACTGAGGCTTCTGTTTATTTAAACAGGGAAGCAACTGGTTACACTGTAAAAAAGCTAAAGTTGTCTGTTTCTGGGATACAGTTTAGGCTAAGACATATTAGCAGGTGATGAAAGACATTTGGCTCTCTTTTTAAAGTTTTATTCTCCTTTTTTGCCCTTTTACAGCTCCTTGGGATGCACCAAGGAACATTTTCATTATCCAGAAGTGAAATACACCATTATAAGATGCTGCATGCAGGACAAGACTGTTGGCATTTCACTTGAGCTCAGGTCAGTCCCTGCACCCAGGCAGGGTGAGAGTAGCTTTTACAGAAACTTTTGGAGTTGATACTGAGAGAGCTGACACTGGTGTGTCCCGAGATCCCAGTTCTTGCTTAACGACTAGATTCTGCACAGGCTATTCTTCAGCCAATTGCAGCACTTCTGTTCCCACTGTCAGCTGAAAGAAGCTGGTGCCCATCTCAGCTGGAAGTGCTCAGACCCTGTGCAGAGATTTGGAGACAGTGTGGGTGGGTATGTTTGGTTTGGTTTGGTTTGGTTTGGTTTGGTTTGGTTTGGTTTGGTTTGGTTTGGTTTGGTTTGGTTTGGTTTGGTTTGGTTTGGTTTGGTTTGGTTTGTTGTTGGGGGTTTTTTCTCTCTGCTTTTACCAACAGCAGGGATCCTTGTAAGCACTGAAGCTCATTAGAAGGTGGCTAACTGTAACAACAGTTAAAGGGCTGCAGAATTTAACCTGACCCTTTTTCTCCTCCTCAGTTCATATTAAATTACCTTCCTTCATTGGGAAAGCTATTGGCTTTCCCTTCTCTAACACAAAATCCACAGAAAGTTGTTAGTTAAAAAGACTGGGACAGAAGAGCAGGCAGAGAAGCCAGTCCTCCAGAACAGGAGCCTTATAATTTCTTTGGTGAACTACGACATCAGCATTGTATCTGCTGTCACATTGTCGTGTCAGGAAAGCCATGATGTCTGAAATGACCAGTACCAGGCTGAGATGAAAAAAATTAGGACTCAGACTTAAGGACAGACATGCACATAGAGCCAGCAAGAAAAGGAAAACAAATTTATTGAGATCTTTGGCATGAGGTGATGTTCACACTGGAAATCAGATCTTCAAAATAGATTCATAGCTTGCTTTCTGGATTGTGACAACTGCTTCTGCTGCAACAGTCCTTGCAGTAGCATCTCGAGCTGGATGGAGTGAGACTACTCATACCTCTCCCCTTCTTAATCCTTGTAGCCCAGCTGGCTATAGTCCTATGTGACCACTCAAGCACAAACATAATCCATCACTATGTATTTTATAAACCAGATACAAGGAGTCTTAAATAGCTTAATGATGTACAAAAGACTGTATTACATGACCCTTTCTGTAGGAATAGCTTCAAATACCTCTTTACAAGTTTTTAACTATGCCCTGTTCTACAGCCAGGACCACCTAAAGTAGCCTTTGGAAGGAAAGGTCAGATGGTCCCACCATAATACTGAATGGTGCTTTTAAGCATATGAATTGGACCAGAACAAAGTTACCTCCAGGAGGATTCCTGCACCGTACAATTGAACACCTATTTGTCAAGTTGGCCAGAAGTTAAGTCTCTCACCTGGTACCAAGAGGCTCCATCATCTCCATTGTCTCCCTTCTGGCGATAGCATGTTGGGGAGCTCCTGGGTTATCCACAAATTAGTGACTCAGGAGCACTGAGGTCACACATAGGCGCAGTTCTGATATCCAGCTGCACTATGGTAGAATGGTAGATGGATGGATTGACTTGTTTTCTGTCTTTCAGAAAAATTTAAGTTTGTCAGCATCACTTGGAAAATATCCATTTCCCATATTCAAGGCATAGTACTCGAGAAGCTACTAATTATCACCAATACACTATTTTTTTTTTTTTTGTGGGCTACATCCTTTTTACCATCAAGTGCACTTTCAGGTTACAATAGGCATAAAACAAGCTTAGTTATCCCCCTGTAACAGAGCATTGCAAGGGCTCTGGACAGACATAGACACAGTTCGTGGGTATTCATTGATTTACACAAGGGCTGATATTGAAAATGCAGCAGCAGGCTTAGTTAAGGCCTGCTGCTCCACTGTCTCACACCACCTCCTGCTCATGTCCTCTTATCAGAAAACAGCAAGATTGGAGTTTTGCTTAAGACAAAAAAATCACATTCAGGTTTGTAAGAGTATACTGCCAAGACAAGATTGCTCTAAATTATTTGCACCAAAAGTGAAGTTTTACCCTCATGTGAGAAATTAAAATTCAAAACACCCCTTTCCTGAAGACTAAAATCAGCTTTGTAAACCAAAAGACATCACACAGTAACAGTCCATAAACGCTGCATGCAACAAAGGAAATAAAATGCTTTTATCCCAGTCTTTGGGGAATTTATAACATTCAGCTTTTCAAGGAAAAGTTGAGTTTTGAGCACAATTGCTGCCCCATGATGAGAAACCAAATGCAGGACTCTTGGTCAAGAAACATAACTACTTAGCAGACCTCTACAGCAGTAATACTGATCAAAAGTTTGTCATTCATGTCTTCTGCTTGCCACAGGATCATGAATCAGGGCTCTGCAAAAATTTGCTCTCACTGGTAAATCTCCTTCAAAAAACTCTCACTAGTTTGTCATTTGCTGTGCAAGGCCTCAGGAAATCAAAACCTACAAAGCCACAGACTTGTGTAAAGGGGATGCTTATTAATGTGAAAGATGGTGGGAAGCATAATGTGCTTTGTTTACTGCCAGGGCAAACTTAGGATCTTCTACTAGCTAAGAAAATAATTAACACCTTTGTACTAGATATCATAAAATCAGAGGAAGCAAGAGGAGAAAAAAAAAAACAAGGTATATTGGTATACATCTCCAGCTCATTTGGCTTCAGCAGATCACTTTTTAAACAGGCTATGATCTCTTCAGTGCAGGCAGAACAATCCTCATGAGTGCTGCTGAAAAGAAGGGTGGTGACATAGTTCTGCAGCCATAACAGCAGAGAGGCTGGAAGAATCCCCCCTACCAACCCTCCCTGCAGAACCTTACACAGATGCTGACCCAAGAGGGACTGCTTTCTCTCTCTGGTCCTTGAACAACATTATATGAGGTTATGACTGAAAGTGTCAGAGGGATGAGGATTTTTACAGGTAAAATGAAAAGTGACATGCCCTTTCTCAAAGTAGTGATCATAAACTGAATAGTCCAAAGAGGTCAACATTGGAGAACTCATAGCGTTTGGTAAGTGGAATACACAACAAACTAAAATGTTCTTTTAAACTACTGCAGAACATCTGCAAAACTTACGAATTTCATGCATATCTGAGTTTCAACCGAGCTCTTCACTCCCAAGATCTCCCTAAAATAATAAAATCTGACATGCTGACAGAAAACATGTTTAAAAATACCAAGGGAAGAGCTAACTTTCCAAATCCCTATTCTTCCTCTGTATATTATGAGAAAATCTGCTTTCCATATGAGCACCTGGAATTTCCATGAATATCATTCACATGCAATGATAGTCATTAAAAAGGTCCAATCATTATGCTGACTGTATTCAATAAGTTGTGAGAGTTACCTGCTCCTAGAGTGTTTCCTCTCCAGTGATTCCTTTTTCCCTTTCATTAAATACCTCTATTATTTTATTTTCTTGGTCCCAGGGAAAAGGTGTACAGAATTAAAGTGTTAGATGAAAAGCTTTCATTCTGGTGAGTGCTTAAGGGGAAACTCGCATAAACACCAGGAGAAAATAGAAATAACTCATTTCCATTTCTTTATTTCTGAGGAGTGACTGATTTCTCTGTCAAACAGCTTAACAAGGCTGGAACAGAAGTTGTTTCTCAAGTGAATAATAATGAGAAAACAATGTGATTTGAGGTGCCTATTTAATTCTGACTTACGTATTGGCCTTAGCTATAGATCAAGTAGCTTTTACACTAAAATAAAACAGTCTTGGCCCAAACAAGTCAGTGGAAAAGTTCTAGCTTTGAGTGAGGCCTGAAAAGGACCATCCTCTTACTGGGAATGGTATAAAGAGGCTGCTGGTTTTTTCTGTTCCATTAACTTTTCTTAATATCACTGTTTTCACTTTCAAGTTTTCTTATGTCCTTCTTGTAATGACTTTAAAGACCTCCAGTGCAGCATTTGCAGCACATAAATAAACACACAACTAGACAGTGTAACTGTGAAGATTTATTTTCTATTTTCAAATTCCCAGCATTTCACCTCAAAGATACCTCCAGGTTTACAGTCTGTCAGGAAAGAGCTGTGACTCTGCTCGTAAATCAGTGCAGAAATGAGTAACAGTTTGTAGAATTAGAAATACTATGAATGTTGTTTCTACCACATGAGCTCACAGGTGGGACAGTCCACCCCCAGAAGACCCTGCAGTCCTCACACCAGCAGCATAGCTAGAAGGATGTGATGTATCAATTATACTTCCTTTTAGTCTGCTGGACCAGCAGGAAAGGGCTATAGACAAGTGCTTCATACTTTTCAAATAAGGGAGAAGAGTCAGGGGACAGCAGCCTGAGCCAAGATTTATGAAAAGGGAAGCAAGCATGAACTGAGACAAAGCATTACATCATTGCAGCTGATGCTTCTTATGGCATATAAAAGATCTGTCCGAAACATTTTGTTGTTAACAAGCAAGCAGTAGCCAAAAGATGCAGACAGAATCCCTCTTCCATGTGCTTCTCACATGTACCCTAGATAGACCACCTGAACATAGACACCTTGACACATGTGAGTGTGAAAGTCTGAGAGGCAAAAATCCAATTTATTACAATTTTATTGTAATAAAATCAGCTTCCTCTTCCTTAAGAACATACACTAAATATTGTGACAATAATCTTGCACTGAGGTCCTGATCAAGGAAAGGAAGAATTCACAGGCAGCATCATGTCAAGGTGAAAGCATCCAAGGGATTATTGTGAAAAGGACAATCGTACAGTGGTTACAATAACTCACAGAAACTCAAGCAAAAATCCCAGGCAAAGGTAATCAGGGGAGCAAACTGTGGCAGCAGCTGAAGCTGTCAGGGTCCTGGCCTTTAAATATAAGCCAAAATTTTTATCCACCCAACAATATGAACCCATGGGAGGAAAAACAAGATCAAAAAAAAGAAATCTCTCACAGTCACCCATGCAGACAAAAGCCTCAAACAGGAAAAGCTAATTGGCTGTAAAGATGATGGGTGTCTGGAGGGCTGCCCAAGGCCAATGGC
>NW_020955345.1:849545-873973 GCF_003031625.1 Empidonax traillii | reverse complement strand
AAAAAAAAAAAAAAAAAAAAAAAAAAAAAAAAAAAAAAAAAAAAAAAAAGCTCTTTTAAACTATGTAAATATTGCTTTTTATATCATGCAAAGAAAATTACCCAGCAAAAAGAACAAGTAAGTAACCATTAAGGATGCCAAAGAGCAGACTGAGGCGACAAGCAGTCTGGACCTGTGAAGTGAGGACACTGACCCTTTTTTGCTTTTGCTTAAAATGTCTTTGTGTACTTCTTGCAGGCTTTTCTTTTTCCTGCAGAATTATTTGTTTTGCAATATAATACATTGTATGTATATTTGTTTATGGTTTAGGTTTGTTTGTTTTCACAACTCATTAGGTTTATAAACTCTCTTTTATCTGTCTCTTTCATTTATTTGAACTACAATAGATCAGACAGGATTAGTTGCTTAGCAACTTTTAGATGGCAGAATCTATTTTGGAGAATTTGCAATGCTCATACTAGAGGTCAGAAAAATTTAAAATATCGTAAGCCAACCAGAAAATATGTTTCAACAACAAAGATTTCTTCCAAGGCTTCTCTCTCAATAAGAGAGAATTTCAAAATACCACCAGAATGTTCTTTTGGAAAAGGGATAACATCTGTTTAAAATGCAGAAAGTAACAGGAAGACAGGAAAGTGCAGGTCAATTTGGATGAAGTTGTATTATATCTTTTGTAAATGTATTCCATCTCTTCCTGCAGTGCAGCTGTACTCTCTGCTCCTACACAGGCTGGATTCCTGTAGTTGCAGAAGGGATAAACAGAATTAAAAGTCTATCCTAATTAAGCTCTAATAAGTACTGTTTCCTACCTTCTAATAGCCACAAAATAGGCTTACATATAATGGTACATATAATAGTACAGTTAATCAAATTGAGTGTATTTTAAGTCAGTTGAGTGTATTTGAAATCAATTTGGCTACTTCTGTTAGGGATAACAAAAAGCACTTCTATAAATCCATTAATAACAAAAGGAGGGCAAGGAAAACCTTCATTCCTTGTTAGACTTGGGGGGGAAACATAGTTAACAGGCATGAGGAGAAGGCTGAGGTACTTAACACCCACTTTGCCTCAGTATTCACCAGTAGGACAGGTGACCTTCAGGACAACTGGCCTCTGGAGCTGGTAGGACAGGGACAGGAAGACAAACAGCCCCCCTGTATTCCAGGAGGAAATAGTCAGTGACTTACTGAGCCACTTGGATCCACACAAGTCCATGGGATCAGATGAGATCCATCCTAGGGTGATGAGGGAGCTGGTGGAAGAGCTTGCCAAGCCACTCTCCATCATCTTCCAACAGTCCTGGCTCACTGGGGAGGTCCCAGGCGATTGGAAGTTGACAAATGTCATGCCAGTCCACAAAAAGGGCTGCAAGGAGGACCTGGGAACCTACAGGCCTGTCAGCCTGACCTCAGTGCCTGGCAAGGTTATGGAGCAGATCATCCTGAGTGCAATCCCACGGCACCTACAGGATGGACAAGGGATCAGACCCAGCCAGCACGAGTTTAGGAGGGGCAGGTCCTGTCTGACCAACCTGATCTCCTTTTATGATCAGCTGACCCACCTGGTGGATGAGGGGAAAGCTGTGGATGTGTCTGTCTGGACTTCAGCAAAGCCTTGGACACTGTCTCCCATAATATACTCCTGGAAAAGCTGTCTTGGACACCACTTGGACAGGGGCACTCTCTGCTGGGTTAGGAACTGGCTGGAGGGCCCAGAGAGTGCTGGTGAATGGGGCTGCATCATCCAGCTGGGATCCAGTCACCAGTGGTGTCCCCCAGGGATCAGTGCTGGGCCCAGTCCTGTTCAACATCTTTATCGATGATTTAGATGAGGGGATTGAGTCCATCATCAGCAAATTTGCAGATGACACCAAGTTGGGAGGGAGTGCCAATCAGCTGGAAGGCAGGAGGGCTCTGCAGAGGGACCTGGATAGACTGGAGAGTTGGGCTGATTCCAATGGGATGAGGTTCAACAAGGCCAAGTGCCGGGTCCTGCACTTTGGCCACAACAACCCCCTGCAGCGCTACAGGCTGGGCACAGAGTGGCTGGAGAGCAGCCAGGCGGAAAGGGACCTGGGAGTTTGGATTGACAGGAGGCTGAACATGAGCCAGAGTGTGCCCAGGTGGCCAAGAAGGCCAATGGCATCCTGACCTGGATCAGGAACAGTGTGGCCAGCAGGAGCAGGGCAGTGATCCTTCCCCTGTACTCAGCACTGGTGAGGCCACACCTTGAGTATTGTGTTCAGCTCTGGGCCCCTCAGTTCAGGAAGGATATTGAGGTGCTGGAGCGGGTCCAGAGAAGAGCAACGAGGCTGGGGAAGGGACTGGAGCACAAGTCCTGTGAGGAGAGGCTGAGGGAGCTGGGGTTGTTTAGTCTGGAGAAGAGGAGGCTCAGGGGTGACCTCATTACTCTCTACAACTCCCTGAGAGGAGGTTGTAGCCAGGTGAGGGTCGGTCTCTTCTCCCAGGCAATCAACAGTAGGGCAAGAGGGCAAGGGCTTAAGCTCTGCCAGTCAAGGTTTAGGTTGGATATCAGAAAGAAGTTCTTTCCAGAGAGAGTGATCAGGCATTGGAATGGCCTGCCCAGAGAGGTGGTGGATTCACCGTCCCTGGAGGTTTTTAAGACGAGGTTGGATGTGGCACTGAGTGCCATGATCTGGTAATCACAGTGGGGTTGGATCAAGGATTGGACTTGATGGTCTCGGAGGTCTCTTCCAACCCAGTTAATTCAATGATTCTAGGATTCTGTTAAGGGAACACAGCATCTGTCAGAACATGTTTTACACAGTGCTAAGGATGCTGTAGATTGCTTGAAAACAAATTCCCTGGGATGACAGATTAGATGGTGTCAATTTTGTGGTCTTTCCCGATTTACAAAACATTTTTTAATTAGTTTCAGCACAACACCTAGGCACTGTACTTCAGCACATGCAAACCACATCCTTCCTCTAGTCTTTCCCGGAAATATTTCTAGCTTTCACACAGTGATTACAGCATGCAGTGTGTCCCACCTGGATTCTTCAAACCTGGAGATGAAATGCATCATTTCTCTGATGTTTCGCTTTGCTTTGTTGTTTCGATTTTTTTTTTTTTAATGCTTACTTCATATTCTTGGGATCCCTACACTTAATAGAATGAGTTAACAGTTAAGTGGGTCTCAGCAGCACCCAAGATGCAAGAGTGTAACACGAACCCAAAGTGCTTTATGCACCGGCATTCAGCATATAAAATATATGTTTTAGAAATATGCTATTTCCACCTTACTCTTAGTGTCCTTAAGGAAACCACGTGAAGTTCTTAATTTTTAGGACTTTAGAGAAAAACTGAATACCAAAATCAAAGAAATGCAAGCTTTAAAAGATAATTTTCCCAAGTAAAAAGTTCACAGCCTGTCCTGACTTTTTCTCCTGAATTTATTAACAGCCATCTGCATTCTGGACTCTTTAGACATTAATCTATCTGCCAAGCACCTTTGCCTTTCCTTCTGTTTGGATACATGCATCCAAACTGGTTATGTTGGGCCAGGAGAGGATAAACATTAACTCAAAATCTGAAAACCACAGTCAAAGTTTAGGAAAATCCTTATCAGTGAAACCAGATATGCTCAGCAACTTTGGAAGACACTCAGCTCCCAGACAACTTTACAAACACACTTCATTTTTCATTGTTTCCTGTTTATATAATCATTTCCCTTGGGTCAGACAGTTTAATGTGCTTTTTTGGACTAACATGGGTGACTAAAGAAGACCTCAAGTAAGGGAGAAGACAATCAGTTCTCTTTGCTCTTGTTATTTCCAATATTATCTGAGGAACTTGTTTTAAAGGAAGAGAGGAAACATCACTGCATTAATACAATGGTCAGATAGTCACCAGGTGTTATTCATCTGCTAACACGGTATTGAGCACTAATGGAGAAAAATGAGATTCGGAGAGAATTAATTTCCAGGGCTAGAATGCTCTTTATGAATAATAGAATTTACCCCATCTCTCTCAGGCAGCATTTTAGATTGAGATTTACATTATTCAAGGTTTTTTGAGGGAGAGTTCATAGTAATTTATCAGTGAGAAAAGTAGTTATATCTTCAAAGTAATCACTCATAAGAATAAAACTGCAGTTTGATGTTTCACCATTTTAAGTTTAGCTAGCTTTTTGATGATATTTTAACAGAATAAAATAATATGACTGTTGCATGGTATTAGTGCATTGGCTAGACTGCAAATGCTCTAGTTAATGTTCCAGTACACTTTCACATCCTTAAAAATTAATGAAACATTCATCTTTGCAAGTGGAGCTTTCCATGCAGAATGTCACAATTATAGGTTTTGAAAAACTGAGCCAGTTTCCATCTACTGCTTTCAAGTCAGCTAAAGGTGACTCTTACCCTTCCTTTCATTACAGAAGAAAAATTCAAATACACTGCAGCGGTCTTAATGGTGGGGTAATGCCGCTAAGAGGTCTGACTGCAGAGCTGCACTGCAGCTGCAGGCTTTATTTGCTGGCGGCACAGGGGCTGGAGACCCCTTGAGGAGCACGTCAGGAAAATGGGAAGGCACTGACGCCTTCCAATCTGGCACTACAAGACAGAAACCTACACTGTTACCTTGAAAACAGTCCGGGTCATGCCAGTTCCACCTGCTGCAGCCAATGGAGCGCTCACTCTGCAGAGGCCCAGTTCTGGCAGAAGGTGGGGCAGCTGTCTTCCAATAGCTGCATTAAACCAGTGATCTAAAGTTATACCTGGTTTGCAAAGCTGTGCAATAAAAAGCATTGAGACCTACTTGAAATTATCTGTACTGGAATGTATAGAGAAGGGGAGCTTCAGGATGCTGAATCACAAAGCATATAGGATGTCCTCAGAAACAGACAGATTCATAAACTTGGAGATGGAATTGGATAGTGTAACAGCTTCTTATTTTTACATTAATGTAGTGATTTTCTTCAATCTCTTCAGTTCCTTTCCAATGTAATAAGTGTAAGTTGATAATGACAAAAATGCTCAGAAAGTGCCTTATGTGGTTCCAAAGGCAAACAGCTGGGGTATTTAATGTCTGTGTTGGTGAACACTCCTTTTGTCTGTATCCAAACTGCACTGATTGAACAAATCTCAATTTCATGTTGTCTGCTAATCACCCTTGCTCAAAATGCGTGTGCAAATAGTTATTTCCCTCCATTTTTTTGCCAATATGACCAAACACAAAATGACCAGCTAAAACAATAAATAAAAGAAATCAAAAACTTTCAGGCTGGCACTTTTGTGTCATCTGCTTAAATCAAAATCCAAAGGAGTTCAAACAAGAGACAGGTCTTCTTAAATCCAACAAGATCAGTGTTTTTTGTATTCATTGACTGTGATCTGAACTAGCACATTCACGTTTCCAGAAGAATGCCACCTTGGAGCTACATGGTCGTTTCAGCAGCTGGAGGTAGTTTTCTAAACAGTGATTGATCTCAGAAAGCAACAACCATGTACACCCAGACTGAGAAAGCATCTTGTTCCATAGTTCTCTCACCGTTCAGCCCACTGCCTCATTGCAATTTCCAAAAATCTCGGCACTCCAAAAATTTGTTTCTCAAAACCTTCTCCAAGCACTGCTTTTGCTGTTTGTTTTATATTTTGGCAGCATCCAGTGAATTCAGCTTAACTTAGTAGAGTTTTTCTCACATGTGTATATTTTCCTGCATGGTGATTTACCAAAAAGTGAGTAGACACATTAACCAACCAAAATAAGGACAGTGTGATTTTAGATGCATAAATGAGGAAGAAAAAAAAAAAAGGTTTTGAGACTACCAGCAAACTGTTATATAGGTATACTGGGAGAACAGTTTTTTTCACTTTTCACAGCCATTCCTGTCTTTCTCCACAGGATGAAGAGCCAGTGCTTTGTTTCTGCTCACTAAGTTGATGTAAATCAGCATAAGTGCATGGAAGCGACATAACGTGTAGAGTCTGGGGAACCACTACCTTCTCCCTAACCTACAGAGACTTTCAGTTCTAAACACTGATGACACTGACTGTATTCCTTAGTTAATAGTACATTGCACTCATGGAATTTAAAAATGGGACCAAAATGAGTTAGAGGCGCTATAAAACAACATTAAGTCAATGAAAAGGAGAGCTTGAATTGACATTAATCGCACTTGTCAGAAATGATAAAATGCTGAAAGGAAGAAAGCACTGCAGGAAATTGGTGTGGCAATAGTTCCTCCATCCAGAAAAACCGATCACATCTCAGCCCTCCTCAGTGTGTGCAGAGGTGTCCTGATTTCATCTGGAATAGAGTTAATTTCTTCTCAGTGGCTGGTACAGTGCTGTGTTTCGGATTAGAAATGAGAATGGTGTTGGTAACACACTGATGATTTTGGTTTTTTCCTAAGTCATATTTATCGTAAGTTAAGGACTCTTATTTCTGTGTGTGTCTCATGCTCTGCCAGTGAGGAGGTACACAAAAGAAACTGAGAGAAAGTATAACCAGAACAGGTGATCCAAACTGACCACAGGGATACTCCACACTGTAAAATAACATGCCTAGTATATAAAATAAGGGGAGTCACCCTGAAGAGGCGGTCAAGGGGGTGTCTGTGATTGCTGAACAGTTGCACTGTGCATAACTTGTTTGGGTTTTTTTTTCCTTTCCCATTATTATCATTGTTATTATTGTGGTTATTAATTATAATTATTTACCATTATTATTATATTTTAATTTGTTTTAAATTATTAAACTATTCTTATCTCAACCTACAAATTTTACTTTTGATTCTCCTCCCCCTTCCACTGGGGTAGGGGAGGAAAGAGAAGGGTTGAGCAAGCAGCTATGTGGTGCTTGATTTTCCTTCTGGACTTAAACCACTACTACAAGGTCAAAGCACATTGCTTGACCCTCAGTACAGGCCTTTTTGGATTGTTGAGGAAATGCATTAAACCCAAAGACATAGGACAAAGGCACTCAGATGATCTTTCAGAAGCATGTCAGACCCAGGGCTTCTCCAGATGCAGTCAGACTTTGTTTTGTGTTGTCTGCACAGCACTGAGATTGCAAGATTCATACACAGATCCCAGAAAAAGCATAATCTGACTATTTTTCATCTCGTCTTCTCTAAGGGCAAACAGGCCACCAGCTTTTATTCTCACTCACCATTAGCTGATCTCCCAATAGATGTGAAGTAAGAATCTGTCCTGCAGACACTTAACTAAAGTTGAGGTTTCATGGCAAAATTCAGATTTTACTTAAAGTTGCAGTAGCATCTGGATGACTCTTGAGCACACTGAATATTCTGTTAAGAGCATTTTCATTTTAGCAATTACATTGTTTTGTTTAACTTCTCTAAATGAACTGCAGCAACCAGTGAGGAATAGGAATAATTGTCAACAGTGAGATGCTGGTTTAAAGTACAAGTCCAAAACTGCTATAGACATCCTACAGGCTCTGGCCTTAGCCTCACCATTCATCACAGCTATTGGTGATAGAAGGTTGCCATTTCTCTTGAGTAGAAACATAATCAAGAATGTGAGACAGAAAAATTCATAAGAGATGTCATTTAAAAACATGGGGAGAGATGATGAAGAGAAAAGGTGGCTGGAGGAAGTGATCGAGATTGGCCTTGCAAAGGAAAACAGAGCTCCATGGAGTGGGGTTCTATGTCCTGCCTCCCAGGAAAATTCAGTTTTATCAACAAAAGTTTCTAAACCACAGGGTGTTTGGGAATTTTCATTTGTCTGTGAAGTTTTTTTAGGTGGAAGAGGAAAACATATTTGAGAACTGGTAACAGTTCATTCATTAAAAGCTTGCACACGCTGCATTGCCTATGAGTAGCAGTGCTGTACTCACGAGGGTTGTTGTGGGACAGGCTCTGCGCACTTGGAGCCACGGGGCTGAATCAGCTGAATGTGGAGACACCACAGTAAGAACATGGTTCCTGAATGAGAGGAGACACTTGTGTTAAGATCAGAGTTACTCTTAAGATCTATTATGAAGTTCATGTTTGAAAGATTCCAGAAGTTATACATCTCCACTTCCATAGGTCTGCAGGTACCACTCAGACAGAATTTCCTTTTTAATTCCCGATAAATTTGAAGGACATTTAATATTTGACTCAATGTAAATAAGTAAAAATAAACTTTCAAGTGTTTATTTTTGTTCAGAGATAGAAATTCTTTCTGTGTTTTTCCAAGAGCATTACTGAGATGCAAAACAGCTTGAAGTCATCACATTGTCACTAGAAAACTATCTTTGCTGTGTTTTTAAGGAGATGGAAGCAGTACACTAATTATCAGCCATCTGTGATGGGAGCTAGGGACTCACTCTCTCTCTTCCCTTCCTGCTTTTATATGTAGACAGATTCAGATCAGAATCCCTGGAGCATCAGCCAAGGGATAAAAGCACATTCAGAAGGTCCCTGTTGTGAGCTGATATGTGTCCCACAAGTGAACATCAAAAAAAGGATTGGCTAATCATCAGGTTTCTTTCAAATAGTAAGGACAGTAAAAGAGCATAAGTCTTCCTGGCTTATATTGAGCCATAGGCCACATACACAGCACAGTTTGTTTAATCTGAAACACAGTTTGCATCTGCAGGAGCCAAGGAGGCTTGTACATGGCTGCCTGATACCTCCACCCACTGGCATGACTGTGGGCTAAAGTCATGCTGTGCACATGACAATTTCCAACAATTTCCAACCTTCCATGCTCTGGGATGGGCAGAGATGGACAGAGAAGTGCATTATTGTTTTAGAACAACTCTTGTCACCAAAGCAGGGGCTGTTCTTGCTGGTAGATGAAAAGGACTCAGGAGAACACAGGTCAGCTGAATTTTCCCGGAAGCAAGTGCATTCCTTTGCTAGACCCTATCTACTTAGGACCCCCTAATCTCTGCAGATTCACTTAAGATAAAAATTGTCCTGAATTCACAAGTCATACACTGAACGTTAAACTCATTACCGGACAGAAAATCTGAAGAAAAAAAAAATTTCCTCTGGAAAATGTCAAACTCTTAAGCTATAGGGGTTATGTAATGTTATTTCAGTACCTGTAATCCTCGGGAGAGCTATCCTCATCTATAAACTGTATCTCTGTCTTTAGAAATAACTGTGAGCTGACTTTTTTGAGATTATTGTTGATGGACTTAATGCAAAGCTGTCTGTGATATGCATTGCAAATTTCTCCAGACTAAATAAGTTGAAAAGAATTTTCTTCTACCAGATGAGGTAGAAATTACCTTGATTGTTTCACTGAAATATTTTCATACTAGAATGTCTTTAAAGACTAGACTCTGCAAAAGTTCTAAACATTTACACTTTTCTAGATAGCAAATGGTGCCCAGTGATGGGCAATTCTGGAAAAGAAGAACGATAACAGAAGAAATGAAAGAAAGATAGCACATAATATCCATTGTTAAATTTGTCTCCAGCAAAAAGAAACCTCAAGAGAAGGTCATCAAAGTAGCAGTAAAAGTTCTGGGGGTTTTTTCCCCCAGCAATAACATTTTGGTTTGAGGTTTAGGGAAGTCATCTTCATTTCAGATTTTCTGGGAACAGCCTTTCCAGAGCAGATTTATCAGATAATGTGTGATGGCTAATACACACACACACACACCTCCAGCTCACACTTCTTTCTGTCTCATCTGCTTCTGCTCTGATCCTGAATTCCATTGAACTAGTGAGGATATTACCTGGAAAACAGGTAAGATTAGATTCACTGCATTTCTGTAAGGCAGGTAGAATATCAGGCTCCAGGGCACCATGTTTCAACTTTGTGATGCTGAACGAAAGTGAGGAATTTTGGTATGTGAAAGGAAAAAGAACAATCAAGCTCTCAGCATTGGCTGGAACTTGAAAAATTGTCCCTGGGACTTGTGAGGGATGAAAAGAGATATAAATCTTCTCTAGCTTTTTTCTAAGCTAATTCACTTCTCAATGGTATAAATTGTGTTGGGATGTGCAATTGCTATCTCTTAAATACATCTTGCTGTTGTTCCCATAGGAAACTCTAACTTGCTTCTAAAAACATAATTATGGGTGCAAATTCAGTGAGCAGCATGATATTTCAAATTGATAACACCATTCCCTGTACAGTTAGTGCTATAAATCAGAATTAATGACATTGAAATCAGTAAAAAATCAGTAGGATAAAACAAGTAAGAAGAGTATTAGCATTGTTGCAGTTGGAGAGTAACTGACTTTAGTGAGTGCTTAACTTTGACACAGAGTTTGTTTTTTGTGCTCATTTTCCTCTTGACATTCTTTCTTCTGGAATAAAATTGCTTCTCATAAGAAGAGGAATCCATGGAAAGTTTCAAGGTGTCCCATTTCATGCTCATCTTAAGCACACCATCATACCCAGTCCTGCCCAGACTCCTGGGGAGACAATCTTACAATTTAATATGAGGAGATGGCTCGTGCTGAGACTGTGCCTTGCTATAAGGGGTTTCAGCACAATAATACATACCAAAAAAAACTACCCAACTTCACTGAACTTGCTCTTTGTGTAACAACCGCTCTCCTTTAGTAAATTAAGGAGGAAGACAAAGAATTCTTCTTAAGTTTTACCTTAACCTCTTCCTTCCCCAGACACTGGTTTAGAATTATTTACATTCTTGATTTTCTTTTGCTTTTGTTTCTTATAACTACCTTTTCTGTTCCCTTATCAAGCTTTCATCATCCATACCACTTTCCAAAGAACAAGTATGTCCAACAGAGAGGAAACCAAGATTTAGTAATATGTGTCATGATTTCATCAGCCCTTTTTATGGAATCTTGAATGAAAATATAGGTTTATATGGCAACGTGGGAGAGATGAGTCCCAAACCTGCCGCTGCCTACTTTAGGGAGGTCAGTTAACCTGTCTGACCTGTCTCAGCTTTTTGTCTGTAAAATAAGAATGAGGACAGGATGGCACACAGTGAAGAGAGGTTTTCAGAAACCTCCAGAGGCTTTGCTTGATGAAAAAGAATGACATATAGTAAATCTCAAAGAGGAGCTGGTTGGCTGAGACTGTATTCTGACAGTATTCTGAGACAGTATTCCTTGTATTCTGAGACAGTATTCTGAGATAGTATTCATTCAGATCTTTTTCGCTGAAATTCATACCAGTTCTGACATAGGAACAGCAGTATACAGTTGAATCTGCAGAGCTTTCAATAGGATCTTTGAAAGGCCATTGGATAAATACTTAAATAATTTAGACCTGTTTATATTTGGGCTTACATTCCTATACCACATCCGAGAAAATGCAGATAGAAGATTTATCTAGAAAATTATCATTTTTTTTCCACAAATATGGATTCAAAAATGCTAGGAAAGAAATATTTTATCACATGGAGCAAAACCTGTAGCAGTTTTTTTGGACACAATATTTCCTTAAATATTTGAAAAGGCCCTGCCTTTTTAACTTCTGAAATACCTGGTTTAAACATGGCAATTTAGAAACCTCCTAAGAAGTTTGCCTGCTGTCCCCTTTTCTACATTGCACATATTTCACTCCGAAACTTCCCAAAGAGAGGTCCATGTAAATCTGTCATTTCTTGTAGGTGGCTGCAATGCTGTCTTCTTCCAATTGGTCTGTGCTGCCTGAAACCATGCGATTTTGAAACCTAAGTACCTTATCAGGGCAAGTTTTAGCAGGCAGTAAAATATAGTAAAGTTCCCTGGGCCAGGGCAGATTGCAGAAGCACACACAGATGAGGATGGGCACAGCCACTTCCAGGGGAAACAGGGACACAGCCACTCCAGACACAGGTATGTAAGTATGGTAAGAACATACTAATACAAAAAAATACCAGTATATGATGATATCCCAGGAGTAGTTTCCCTGGGAGAGATCTCATGCCAGTGAGATGCCCTGCAGTCTCCTCCCTGAGACCAGAACTTGTCAGATCTACCCAGAGTCTTTCTTCACCAGAGGGTACAAACATGATTGACTTCTGAAACAGAAAAGCTATAAAAATATAATGGGGAAGCTGGAGGAAAGGAGAGGTGACAGCACTGTTAGCACAGCCTAATTGCAGAGAATTTTGCCCTTGAGCCCTCACATGCCTTTTTACATCACTGTCACTCTGCAATGGGAATGCTCTTGAGAACCAAAGATTTCAATGCGTGTTTATATATATATATACACACACATATATATATTTATATCTTTTTTTAATATATAAGTGTGTATCTCTGTGTAAAATTCTTATTAAAAAATGCAGCTGTGTCCCTCAGTCTGAGAGGTTCAGCATATCTAATTTATCTTCAGAGCAAACACAGAGGCGCAGAGCAATGAATATCCCCTGCTGTTAGCTGTTTTTGAAAAGAGCTTCGCTTTGCTTTTCAAACGTCTCTTCCTCACAGCAGTATTGCCCTGTAATTTCAAGTCATAAAACTAATACTGAGAGCAGGCTAGAGTAAATACAGCTGCCACACTTTACTTCCACCCTAGCTGTTCCTCGTCTGTTTCCAGTGAGTCCCTTCAGAGGCTCACCCATGCATGCTTCATCCGCCTCCACCCTGTCTGACACAGCCCAGGGATTGTTTTCCTCAGGCAGGGCTGAGCAGGGTTCAGAAGAGCTGGTATATTACCTGCCTCACTTGTTTCCACCTCACGTCAACCATCTGGTTTTGAAAGGCCATGGTGATGTCCCAGTTCAATGACACCATCACAGAAAGGGCCTTTGGAGGATCATGAGGAAACATGACAATTGAGGAGGTGGTGGGGAAAAATCCGTCAGGTGGTCTAGAGGGGCTATATAAGCACTTTCATTAAAAGTCTGTTGCAAAACCCAGGGAATGCAAAGCAAAAAGAAGCAGACGGCCAGGCCACTGCATCACTGTCCAGATGCATCCTCCCAGGAGCAGATAGGAATAGTCAGCACTGCGCTTTGCAGAGCAAGGGTCTGCCTCTTCCCTCTGTCTCATACTGCTAACACAGCAGCAATGCAGGGAAGAAGGAATTACCTGAATGTAACTATGCCAACAGTCAGGGAAGAGAAGAAAGAGAAGGAAAAACACAAGAAACAGTGATTTTATGCAGGGGGAGAAAGTGAGTCTCTAAATTAGAACAGAGGAAGTACTTTCCCCTTCTGCCCTAAGCAAGTGGAAACCAATCACCAATAGATGCACCTGCATGGTCCCCGTATCACAGCATCAGCTGGAGGCTGTGCCACTAGTGTCTCTGCAGAAGCTGCATACAGGCAGCCCAGACTTCCAGCACATCCCTTAATGCCAGGGGACCTGCAAGCTGCTGGAACACAATCCCCTTCAGAACGGATAAACTCTGTCCAGTGAGACCATCTCAGGAGAATGCTACTAGAATGTACCCTACAAGCACCATGTACGACAGTCATTTCTATGGCTCATCCAATGGTCAAATCAATCCAAAGCATGAGGGCAAATCCTTGTTGGTTGCTCAGTAGGAACTCAAAAATTTGGTGAATGGAAAAGGCAAGTTTAGTGCAGGTCTTTCTGCCTGCTGCATATGAGTCAGCATCCCTGCAGATCTTCATAGAGGGCAGGACTTCTGTATTTCTTATTTCTACATTTTCTAAAAATACAGTCAGAGAGGCAAGGGTAATAATCCAGTGCCACCTGCACCTGGTGCCGAGTTTCTCTATTTCTTATGAACCCAAAAGCCTTGCTAAAAGGTAGTGGTGCCTCTTGTAAGAATAATGCAGGCTCAAGCAACACAAATTGTACCAAAAAGGAAGTAAATTAACTGGAAAGGTAGATATATAAGGTGAGAAAGTGAACCTATCCAAAACCAGCAAAAGAAGAGTTAAATTCTAGGCATAGTCCTCTCTTTTTAAATGGATCATACTGATTTTATCCAATCCTCCCCCCAAAAAAAATGATAGCAGAAAGCAGTACAGCTCTGGAATATGTTCCACAGCAGTTCATGGCATCTCAGCCTTGGAGGTTTTGAAGGCTTGACTAGACAAAGACACTCACATCAAGCTAGCAGCAATCCCACCTCAAGCCAGGAGCTATACTGCAGACCTTCATACATCACTTTCCATCTCTATATCTGTGATTTTTGAAAAACACTGAAAGTTTCCTTCTAAAGAGGGTTGAATGAGTATCCTATAATCCCATGGATCTGAGAGAATTCAGCCTTCTTCATATCAGTCATGAAATTCAATGCTTATTTAGCATAATCCTCTCAAAATACACCTGATAGCAAATCTGCCATTCTCCCAACTGCTGTTAATGTGAAAAAAGTGACTTGTGTGCTGATGCCCTTAAACAACCACTTCCAGGGAGCTGATCAGTTCAGCAAGAAATAAAGAAACACCTTTAAAAAGGAACAATTATTTCTGAAATCAATACCTGTCAGTAATAATTTGAGCACGCTCTCTAGATGCATAAATTTAATCTCACAGTCCATTAATTTTCCCCCTTCTTAGCCTGCCATTGCACAGGCATTACCTTGTAATCTTTAGACAGCACAGGAATATTTCAGCCTTTAACATTTAGATCTCTTATTATTTCTTACCTGATACCTTATGTTCTCTATGTTTGAATAAAACAAAGCTGAAAAAAAAATTAAATTCTTCTATTTTTTTTGACTGTCAGCTGGAAAATGACTGAAGATTGAGAGCTGGAAGAAAACATCCTGTATGAAATCCATTGGTTTCCTAGAAAGACTGTAATTAAGTTGCAATTCATAGAAACATATGAACGTAAGAATTTTTAACATGTGTCTCACTAGGAACCTAAATCCTGTAAAAGAACCAAAGAATACTGCTTCAGGGGAAGAAAAACATCATGCTACAACAAAGTATGTGATTATACATACTATGACAAGGAATGTACTAGTTCGTCACCTAACCAATGGTCAGGTGAAACAAGTGTTTCCATAAAAAAAGAACAATAAAACTAACAAAACTAATAGATTCAAACAGATAAAAGGAAATATTTTTTAAAATCTTTTTAGAACAAAACAGAAGGACTTTAATTCTTACCAAAGAAAAAAATAAAATAAAGTTTATGCTTTTATTTTTTCAGATATTATGGCCCAGACCAGGTTTGTCTCTCATAGCTGACAGTGAGTTGGGCATGTCTGTCCATGTCAGCCAATGAGTCTGATTGTCACAGAGCAGGTCATGTCACTCCAAAGCTGACTATGGACTGAAGATATATGGGTCCTTTCTTTACTTTTTAAGAAAAAATGAGCCCTGCACAACTTTTCCTTGAATAACAGCTATCAATGTTTCCACATTTTGTGTTTGTCCTGGGATCTCTCCCTGATTTCTTCTAAAGAGTTTTCAGAAAGGTTTTTACGAGGGCAATAAGAGAAGTCTAAAATATACAGAAAATATGTAGTGCAGAACATTGCTGCTGTGGTGTTCCCTAGCCTCAGTTTAAAGCTGTTCAACAGCTTATTAATTTCTGACTGATGCCGCAAATCGAGCAGACATCTTCACTGCCCTTCCACAATGCAAACCACAGTGTATTTTTCCCTGGGAGGTGACGACTAATTCAGAAGCCACTGATGTATATAAGGAGATTAATTTGTTCTATCCGATTTGTATTCCCTTGTAGCCACCAACAATGAATGTAATTTACCATCATGTTGCCCAACTGTCTCAAGCTACCTGCAGCAGTCTTTTCATCAACAACTTTGGCCACTTTGCTATTCAAATCCCTTCATTCAGTAATAGCATAAACCACCATTTATTTAGGAACAGAATTCCCTTCCAGGTAAATTAACCCAGAGCTCCTGGTAGCAGCCAGTACATGAAATGGGGCATAAAGGATAAATTATTATGTGAGTTGCATATGGCATTCTTACATGTTTATGCACGTGAAATTAACTGTAACTGCTTTCTTCACCATCAACATAGCAACAATTTCTAAGGTGCAATACTGTTGTTATCCTCTTCTTAGCAGTTGGGTTAGTAAACAGATTCAGGCCTCCAATGCCGAACGTGCTTTTGCTATTCTGTGGTATTAACTTGTGAAGTTCTTGCTTTTAGCATGTGGAAGTCAGGAGGCCTTTGTGGTTCAAATAGCTCGTAGTGGAGAAGTATAAATGTCATTCCAACTCAGGTTCACAGCCAGGAAGTTATTGTGGGCAGGCATATGTCCCATAGCTTAATGATGAGCTGTTTGATCTGCCCCAGTTCAAGAAAGGAGTCAACACTGGAGCTCATAGTATGACTCAGACCTACTACAATTCTTTAAGAATCCTTCTGATCAGGAGGGGCCACTAGTCTACAAAGTGAATGATATGAAATGTTCCTGGTGCCTTTTTTAATCTCTTTCTTCCATAAAGTTAACCCCGTCTTTTTGGATCTGGGCTGTACTAATGCATCTCACAGAATCACTGCTCAAGACTATGCTGGTGCCCCAGTCACCATTACAATGGCTGCACTTTCCAAAGTCAGTTAGAATATGGAACATCTGAAAGCCTCAGAAGTCTGCTGTGACTGTGATTTATAATATGGTATTGCAATTATGTCAGAAAACATGCCAACCTGCCAATTTCATTTCAGAAAGTCAGTGAATGTCATAATCCTCTTAATTCCAACTTCCCTCTGCTTCTGTCCAGATTTCTTTCATCTTTTAACACCCTGCAGTCCAAGTTCTTCTGCAAGGAAAGAGAATTAATCAGTCAATGAATGTCACTTGTAATTGACACTAGCAAACTTTTCCCCAGAGATGCTGAGAGAGACCCCCAGAAGGAGTCTATAAGGGCAAGGAGCAGGCAGGATTCTGTTGTGGGGAGATTTATTTACTGAAGTGGGAGAGACAAGAAAAAAGAAAACAGAAGCAGTTCTTTCAAAGCACTCTATGTCAATAGCATCCCAACACTTGAAAGGAGAATTTCATATTCATGAAGGCTGTCAATCATTTTGCAGGCTGGAGGCATATGCCCAAATGCCTGTAGCCACAGCTAATACTACAAGGTCACACTGGTTTTACTGTGGATCTTGCCAGTGTTTATCTCAGTCCTAACTTAAAAATGATACCTCTAGGTTTGTCAAGGTCACCTGCTCCGTGGTAATAAGTCTTTATCTGCAGTGACTGCTTCATTTGGTTTAAAGTGACAATGTCAGCTAACAGCAGAGCTGTCTAACACCCCTCCACAATTTTTTCTGGGTAAAGAAGGACAGAGTTGCACACTATTTAGTGATGGCCAGCAGAGTAATGACACTGACAGAGCTCTATGTTTTTTCTACTCCCATGTAATGATTCCAAGATGAGAGACTCCGAATCTGAGAATTTATCAAACTATTCAGAGGAACCAGAATAAGCACAAAGGTGACTGGGAGCAAAATATGGTTCTTAAATTTGCAGGAGCTGAAAGAAGACCTGCTAAAATCTTGCCAGTGCATGAAAGGGAGCATACATATGTGACTTTATGGTGAAGTTCATCATAACGTATAACAAATTTTTTTTACATTTAGAGTATCATCTGTCCAAATAAGCACACACACACACACACACACAAAAAAGAAAAAAAAATCAAAAAAAAAAATCAAAAACTTCCTCCACGTGCAGTGTTCCTCTTGTGAAACTCAATACTAGGCATGCAGATGACATTCAAGAAGCAATGGAGAAGGGAATTTCATGCTTTCTGGAATCTCTGGCTTTTGTAGTCAGTATAGCTTTTACTTACCCAGAAAAAACTGGGCATCAGTTCTCTCAGACCATCAGCAAGTTATGTAGTAATAGGGAAGAGGGGGAAAAAAAAAAAAATTCCCAAGTCTTAAAAGGAATAAAGTCATTGTTGGAAGAAGGTCAGAGTGGTGAGAAACAGAGTGAGACACACAACCAAATATGCTGCTGTCACACAGCATTACACCTTCAGGAATTAGTACTGTAGTTAGGTTTCCTAAACAACTTCCCACTTGGAAAAGTACAAGCAATAATGGCAAAAAGATAAGTCATGAAGACCAAATAAATTTCACCAGAGAGAACAAGAACAGACCGAAATGGAAACCTGAAGATTGAAACTCAGTTAATCCCAAGGAAGTATCTGAACTTTTTTCACATTAATATTCTAAAGATATTAGTTTGAGGCTTCTAGCTTTGTGAAATGATGAATACCTGCAGGAAAGACGGAGAAGGCACTGCAGTGACAAAGAGCATATACCTCTAAAGCATATTTTGACTTTCTTTTAATGAACGGGGAGTTAAGGCTTCAGAGACAGTGAACAGCTACCAATCTCTCAAGACCTCAGAAAGTTGCACTATGAATGGATTTTGTTTCCTGCTGTATCCCAAAGAGCACTTAGAACAAGATAAAAACCTAAGGTTATTCTAGGAGACAGAAGTGCTTGATGGAAGTTGGAGTCCAGTGACCACAGCCTTGGTGTTACCAAGCTGCTTGGGCTGCAGCCACAGGAGACAAATACTCCATGAACCCCCTGTGCAATACAAGACAGATCCTGTGTGACCTGCCCAGGGTCAAGCAAAGAGTCAGCAAGGGAGCTCATGGCATGACTCAGACCTACAATAATTCTCTAGCATCCTTCTGCTCAGGAAGGGAGAAACCAGAGCCACTTCTCTATAAAGTGGATGATATTAAGCATTGCTGGGACTGGGTATTGAGTCAAACTCCTCCTCCAGCAGATAGAGGAATCTAACGGATAACCTTTTCTTGCCTCCACTGCATCAGAGCCATCACTGCCCTTCAGTTTTCAGTTTCTATTTAAAGTATCTATTAATTAATGCTTGCACAGACTGTACTTGCACTTGGACTTGTAGTGCAAGTAATGAAGGAAAGACGATTAGGTCTTATGTTCTGTAAAGGATATGAAGACTCAGTGGCTTTCTGAAGAAAAGACACTAAAGACCCATAACATAGAAAACAAATCAGAGTTTTTAGTAAAGATAAAGAATTATTTACCCAGAAAAAGTGCACATCAATTCTCTCAAACCATCATCAAGTTATATATATCAGCGGAGCAGAAGCAAACTGTATTTGTGGGGAGGGGGGATGTCTATGCAAACAGTGTCTGCTTGTTCTCAGATTCTCAGCCTAATTACTCTGTCCAATATCTGCATTCTCATTAGGTGAAATACACACCTAAACTGAGATAGAAGTTCATAAGAGGACATGGGTATCACTTAAGTCATATTTAGGTAGAGCTTTCTTCCAGTTTACTAATTTTTCACTGCAGCTGCAAAAGCAGAACAGCATAATTAAAATAAGGGTTTTTTACACTAAGGTAAATGTATATTTTCCAGTGGATCTTTTTTCCCCAAGCATATCTGTAATACAGCAATTATTCACTACACTTTTGATACTGGTAAAGCTATGAAGAGTTCAGTGCAGAATTCTATCCTCTTCTTCAAGAGTACCAAGAATGTGGCTCCTTTTCTTCTTGTGTGCCCGATGGCTTCCCACCCTGACAACTGAAAGTGGATTGGTCTCAGTATGCTTTCCTCACTCCTATTTAAGACATTCTACACCATAATGATATAAACCCCTTCACACATCCATGTCCTGAAATGTTTTATGCAGTTTAAAGGAAGTAGGTACAATATCATTACTGAGAAAAACTACATAATACATTCTCCATAAATCATTTAAAAACCAATTGCCACAGTTGTGAACCTGTCTTAATTTTGTGGATTAATCGTAATCTTGTAGCACAAATGCCATTCTTCAATCTACAACACAATACATCAGCACTTACATGACCTGAACGGTACATTTAGCATTGCAAAGTACAATATATAATTAACTGGCTATATGCACGTGCAATAGACCAATGTTGACCGAATTACATACTCTGGTTTGCCCTTTAGTGCCTCATATATAAACATAATAAGTAAAAATAATCAGGTTTTTGCATGAAATTGATTTTCAAGGTATGCTATTTTTGTACATAAAGTTGCATTCTGTATTACACTGAAATGTCTCACCTCAACAGCTACACAGCTTGAAATTGGTTTATTTTATACCTGGAGAAGACAAACTTGGAATCAACAATTAAGATTCTGTCCCTACAGAAAGACTTCATGTCAGCAGTTGCCATTCTTGCCAGTATGAAAGATCTCTGCTCACAACCACACAGTTAGGCAAATGCACTCCTGTGGAGGGATTGGGGCAGGTGAGAACAGACAGATGAAAGAGGAGGTGTTTTTTAAAACAGACGAGGTTAAAACATCCTAGTTTTCATGTTGCACAAGCAGCTGTCAGAGCAACATGATTTTCCTAAGTTCCCAGTGACCCCTAGATGAATTAGTAGTCACAGTCTGATGTGTTAAATCTGACACAGCAGGTCCAGGTAAAGCAGTTTCTCCTTAGCTGCTTATCCCTCCTACAGGTTGCAGGCTATTGCTCATTCAGAGCTACAGTGTAATGTCACACATGATCTTTCCGTACCTCCGGTTTGAGCATTAGCAGAAGTACTTAGTGGCAGTGCTCTTCCAAACTGCTTTCACGAGCCTGGTCATAAATTACAGTGTGATAAAACTGTTGCTACAGCCAAGCAGGCAGGCTGCCTCACTCTCAGACCCCACAGCATGCTTCAGGCTGGTTTGCACCCCTCTCCAAGGGCTCTGAGTTTGTAAAAACTTCTTCCAATGCTTCAGGGAACATTAGGCCAGAGTTCAACACACAGGTCCTGCCACGCCACATAGGGGTCCGTGAATGTAAAATGTAAAGCAAGTTTCAGAGACAGAATCCAAAGCATCTCTTGCTGACTCTGTACTCAAAAAAATGGAGAGGGGCAAACTTCTAATAGGTTTGTGGATCTTTCCCCTCAAAGACAAGAGACTAAGAATTTTAAGATTTATACCTCCCCACTTCTACTCCTTTCTCCTTCCCCTCCACTAGAGGATGACAGGTCTGAGCAAGGGTAAGTTCACCCCCTTGCAGGGAGCACTCTGCAGCCTCAAGGTTGAGCCAGCTCGCAACTACAGTGCCATGAGTTTGCTGCAGACTAAAGATGCAAAGTAATTTTTCAAGTGTTTGAGGGTTTTTTAAATAAGTTGAAGTATTTTTCTCTTTCTCATTTTCCCACTAACGTGTCAGCATGAATTGGAAGCTCCTTCACGGGAAGATATGAAAGGAAGACATTAAGGTTGATCTCTGTACCTGCTGGGTTTAGTACACGAAGTCATCAGGTTTGCACATACACTTTGGGTGCCTAGTCTTCACAGCCCAGTCTCAGCTAAGAGCAGTGCCCTCTGGACACGGTCAAGGAGATATAGAAGAAGAGCTGATGACAGCAGGAGCTTCAGGAACATGGCAGCTAGTCTGGTAGCTAACCCAGTGTGTGTCACTCGAATGTATCCCCCTTTCATAAGACCTGCTCATTTACTCAGTGCCTGTTCATACACCAGGTTACAGAAGTGATCTATTTGCATTCTAGACATACACCCTGCTGGGGCTGCATATTTGCTTGATGGGGTTACTAATGGGTCAGAGAAATTAAATCCTGCTTTCCAACCCTTTACATGCTTGGAACAAATGGTGAAATCTTGCCTGTAGTGCTCTGAACCATAAATGTAAAATTTCATAAAGTGTAGTAGTGTCTTAAGGTCTAGCAATGGAATTTTTTATTATTGCTTTTGAAATAAAATTCTTTGAAAAGCTTCTTGTATCTATCAATGACATCAGGAAGAAAGTATTAGCCTTCTGTGCAGTAGCAATTTCCATTGAATTAACCAATGTGAAAATCATTGTGCTAGGAAGCAGGGAAATTTCCACAGATGTCAGAATTGTTCTCACTGAAATACTCCACAGTTGTTCTCTGAAGTGAATGTAGTCAGCAACTTGAGATTAATACACTACTAGTGACACTATGAACGTGAAACAGAATGAAAGTGGTTTCTGTGTTTTCCAACCCATAAAGTTGCTGTTTGAAAGGTAGCATTCAATATGGAAATGTAACTAGCAGTCCTTGTCTGTGTCACGGACTTTCTTGTAACTGTTTTGCAGTGCATTACTAAGGACTACTTAGTAGTCTACTACTTCCCTTACTAACACTAAAACAGGCACTTTGGTGCATGTTTTAGTGTTAGTAAGGGAAAGGTCTTACTGTTTTAGAGGTCCCCTAAGGTCCTGATGACAAGTTTCCAGTAACATGTAAGAAGATGTCCATTTCTGTATGACAGTCCCTGCATTACTATAGTTTCATGTGACAGATCAGCGGTGATCCCTTTCAGTACTGTTCTCTTGTTCTCAGTTACATTTAACCCCTACTCGTTTTTATGGAAAGTGAAGCCATCCCACTCCCTGCAGAGCAAGAAGTCTGCTCTGCTGCTTTCACAAGTAGCTCAGTGACATTTCCAGCCCAGGGGATGGGAGGAAAGTACCAAAATCTCTCTCTGTCTCAGAGAGAATTTACCAATATCTGATTCACAGCATGGTGGCCACTCCCTGCTGTGCTGAACTGTAGCCTGACCTCCTCTGTCTGTTGAGATTTCCCAGGATGCACTTAAGTTTATCCACCATACAGCTCATATTTTAGATCTCTCTCCACCCACTGCTCCCTGATGCTCTCTGCACCTGAAAAAAAAAAGGTGTCATTTCAGGTAGGAGATTCCTTTCTCATCACTGACAGGAAACTGCTTTTTACAGTACATGTCTAAATGAAAAGCTTTCACCACCCTCACTGCTGCAAAGGCATGAAAGTATTTGGCTGGTGTTCAGTGGCCATCTCCCTCTCCCACAGCTTTCTTCCTGGAGTGCCCAGCCCGTTTCTGATCTCAGAACCATAAAGACACTGACAGAGCCATCAAACAATTTGGGTGGGAAGGGATCTCTGGAGGGCATTTAAGTCTAACCCTCTCAAAGCAGCATCAACTTTGCAGTCAGATTCTGGATAGGGGAAAAGGAGAGAGAGGGGAAAGCTGTGAAGAAAGAAGAGGTAAGGAGAGACAAGGCACAATAAACAGAGAAAAAGCTTACTTGTATTTTTATTTCTCTCAGAAACAGAAAGTTTAAACAGGAAAGCAAGAAAAATTTAAATATCACTAGACTTCTTATTAGCTCAAATTTTCTGACAGTTACATGAAACCTCTGGCCTGACAAGCAGTCAGGCAGAACCCTTCCAGTTCCCATAGCAGATGTTCTCCTTCTCAAACACATGTTTAAGATCTGCAGTACCACTTCTGCTTATACATAGGCAGCTTGTGGAAACTGACTTTCTCCACCACCCCAGTGTTGTTTTTTCCCTCTGGCAAGGTGTAACTTCATGGTTGCCTCTTGCATACCCTTTAATGCATTCACTTACAAAGGCAGCTGCGAAGCTCAGGATTTCTGTTTGTACACTGAACTTATCACACAAAGCAGAAAAGAACACCATATGTTCTTATTCACACAGCAGAATGAGAGAGCCAAGGTGAGAAAACCACTTAAAACAGACATAGATACACGAGTTCAGCCTTGCAGAGCTGACTGACATCCATGCACAGGGCCAAGGAATGGCCTCTTCTAAATTTGAATCAGTCTTCTATGAACCTACCAATAGTCTAATGAATTGAGCATTAGGTTAAAGCTTGAATTCTTATGGATTTCTATATTCTGCTTGGGCCTTCATGTGCAATCTCCTCTTAAAAAAAGTTTATTATTCCTATTTTCTCTTTCTTAGGGAAGATATTTTCTTTGGTATCAGCATCTGTCTGTCAACTCAAAGTTCCTTAATGAGTCTAAAGTTTCCAGGGAAAGGATGGACATTGTACATATTAGCATAAGAAAAAAGACAAACAACTCTAAACTGAACTTATTTTGTAGTGCTCAGTCAGTGTGGAACTAAAAAGAACTGCCTGAGACTAAACTGCTGCAACACTATGACTATTCAGACTTTAGGCTTTCTCATCAGTCCATTACCACTGTTACACTTTTACAGGAGTAATTCTGAGGAGGGTGCCTACACCCACAGCATGGCTTACACCTAGTCAGCCAGAAATTCATTATGACATGTAACTCCTTCTAGTACACCAGGAAATCCTCAGGCCCGGATAGGATGAGTAGCTTACACATACGTCTTTTGATTGAACTCTTCATTAATGATGTTATTATAGTTACAAGCCATAGGATGGAGATATAGCAATGTATTTTCATACCTCTGTGTCATCAGAAGGGATCACTCCCCTCACCAGGTGTGGGGAGTTTGAGAGAGAGGCTGGCCGTGGGTCAGAGCTGCTCCAGGAGTCTCAGCTGCCACCAGCAACTGCTCCTCACCGCTGGAACAGCAGCAAGCCGGGAGCTGTCGCTTTGTCACCAGCAGCCATTCTTGCCACCAGGACTGCAGCAAAGCTGGGAGCTGCCACCCAGAGAGAGAAGCTGAATGTGAGACTCGGCCAGGTAGATATACATGTGCCTAAGAGCTGAGCTAATGAAGAAGATCATAACAGTGGACAGGCAGATCAGCAGCTGCCCAAGTCAAAGTGTCACAGGTAGATCCTGACTGGCAGCGCAAGGGAGAGGTTTTCCTACTCAGTGGGCCCACGATGCCTCAGGTCACCAGGGCAGAGATGCAATATATAGATGG
>NW_020955345.1:824949-848972 GCF_003031625.1 Empidonax traillii | reverse complement strand
AACACGTGTTGATCATTGTCTTTGTCTGTATACAAAAGGGAATCCAAAAGTTGGAGGAGGGAGGCCATGGATAGAGAGACTAGAAACGTTTCTCTGTTGTTAATTTGAACCATTCCATCGGTATTGCTGTTTTTGCTATTTCCTGGTCAGTAAACTGTTTTTGTTTTTTTTTTTTTTTACATACACCTCCTCACATTTACTCTCCCTTTATTTGGTGGAAATTAAAAGCTGGGAGAGAGTTCATTTTATTGGAGTTCCCACAGAAATATTTGTCTTTAAACCAAGACAAATGTTAATCATGGTGATTCTGTGGATAACACCTCATCTGTGGAAGTATATTACAACCGTGGTAATAATTTGCCCTCTTTGGAGATATCATTAGAATACCAGTTTTCTTCATTGCTCACTTGTTCTTCAGCTTCCTAAATTAAAGCAGAGCCTTCATGTGATCTAAGTAAACCTGGAGACATCTGTCAGTGTGAAAAGTTTTTGAAAGGTTTTTAAAGGTGAGACTGTGTGGTTGTTTTCTGCACATAGAACCATTGGGTAAGACAAGGATATTAATTTCTTTTTCCTCAAGATATCTAAGAAGCATTTAACTTAACAAAAATGCCATCTGGAAAAAAAAAAAAAAAAAAAAAAGCCTTTTTGGAATATCCCTTCGTATTAATTTACTAGTTTTACTTCAAACAGAGCCTTCTAAATAAAAACAAAGAAAGAATGTAAAGTTTAAAGATTTAGCTAGCCAAAACTTTTTTTTTTTCTTCTAAAGGTTAATTTCTCAATACTTTAAGTAAGAAAATTCAAAACTGTGAGATAATAGGGATGCCAGACAAAGTCTGGGGATTAAGTTATTTTCCTCTCCCCACTTACATGAATAAATATTAGCCATCCAGTATATTCCTGTCAGTGTATTGCATTCTCAGTTGTTAATAACATACCAATTAAAATACAAAGTCAATGGGAGACAAAAATCGCCCGTGACTAGACTTTGAGGGGGTGCACCCAGATTAATCTGAGTTTGGAGCTTTGATAAAACTAAGTGCTGGGCAACTTCAGATGACACATGAGATAATTAAAAAACATTAGAAGGAGGGCTTCACATTTTTGCATCTTGCAAGAAGCTTTAATGACTCCCAGGGCATTAGAACATAATATGTATCTTGTTGAGAGAATACAAAAACAGTGTTACAACAAAATAATTGTTTGATTAGACTGTGGAGATGGGTGAAAATAGAGAAGGGGGATTAATATTCACTTTGCATTGTCTGAATAGCCTAAGGGAAATATAATTTAATTAGGTCTATGTATATTTTTAGGAGACACCATGTTCACAGCTAAAGAAGAAAATGTCTGCGTTCTCAGGCAGTCAAGCAGGAAGAATGCTGATCTTCAGTGTGTTTTCACCAAAATAAATAAATGAAAAGGACTATATCACTGATTTCCTAAAGGCCATTGAGAACAGTCTGAGTGAATTGTATGGTGAATAGTAGTTGTAAAGGCAAAAGTATGTGAAGATAGCATCCTGAACCAGTAACATACAGGCAATGGGCACAGGAAAGCTGATTACACTGGCTCAAATGCATTGAGGTAACATTGAGAAGTGGAGACTTCTACTAGAAAATTTTACAAAGTGCTTTGGAATTTACTGCTATATGTTTGTACGTTCTATGGGCAGGATGGGCTCACTAGCCTTCCAGCAGTCATCCTAGGAGAGGGACAACTCTAATTTCAAACCTGGGTAGATGGAGCTTGCTTAGCCCTGTAAGGCCATCAATCCAAGAGAAGGATACTCTAGTTAAACCTACGTCTGGAGGACTTTGCTGTCACTGTCCAAGCTTGCTTGGCCCTGGCAGATGAACCTCAGTTCTGTGCAAGCTGAGCCTCACCTAAAAAACCCACTGAGCAGGCTTGAAGAATATATCCACACTCGGAAGGTCCTGTAGCAACAGGTGAGGGATGAAACAGCAGGTGATAAGGTGCACTGGAAGCCGCAGACCCAACCCTGCATGCAGGCGGTTCAGGACATTGGTAGCCTTAGACTGACCCCGGAGATGACAGACTTGTTCGGCAACATTCTGAGTGACTGAGGCCATGCTGCTGAGAACTCAGCTGTGCTGGGCAGGGCACATCTCCAGGATGCAGGACCACCACCTCACTAAGACTATGCTCTATGGGAACTTGCCACTGGCTGCCGCAAGAGAGGAGCCCCAAAGAGGAGATACAAGGACTGCCTGAAACAATCCCTCAGCCTTGGCCATATTGATCACCACCATTGGTCTACCCTGGCCTCCAATCGGGAGGCCTGGAGACACACCATCTATAACGCTGCTGCTGCTGCTGCTTTTGAGAAAAGACAATGCAGAAAGAACTGTGTCTTGCCAATACTGCCTAAGGAGACTTTCAGCTGTGCCTTTTGCAACCAGACTTGTTTATCTCACATTGGCCTTTTTAGCCATCAGTGCACTTGCATCAAGTGTGGGTAGAGCCCTTCCCAAACCTTTGTTCCTGAAGCCCAGCCGTGATGATTTGTATGTAGATTATCTTCAAATTGGGACTGAGACCCTGCTACAGAGGTAGCTGATGTCCATGCTATTTTCTTCTCGTCCCAGTAAAGCATCTTGATGGGATTAGCAGGAGAATTTCTGAGTATACAGCAGAGTCCTAATAAGATCACAGCCCTGTGGAAAAGCAAACACAAAGAGAAAGGTATGAAGACACACAGTTAAAAATCCATGGATGCATGTCCCCTATGATTCAGCTGTGCAAACAAAAGCTGCAGCTCCCTTCAGGTGCTTGCCCAGTAGCTAAAACAAACACTTCCCTGGCCTTTGCAGGTACCCCACAGAGACCTGAAGTCCTGCAAAGGATTTGTGTCTTTTTCACTGAAGGGAGAGGAAAAAAAAAAAAGTCTATGAGAAGTCTATGAGAGAAACCTTCCTGCAAAAAAGTGGTGAAAACTTAGAGACAAGTTGGTAATTATCTGAGAGGAAACCATGGAAGGATGTTTGTGGAAGGAGGAAAGGTGGATGCTCAGGAAAAGTATTTTTTATTTAAAAGCATATGCATGCATATATGCATGCATGCATGGTGAAAACAAGATGACTGAGCTGAGAGGAGAACAAGACAATGGCAATTATGTATTTGTGCACAGACTGAAAGTGAGAGGAAGAAGGTAGATATTTGTATGTCTGCTCAATACATTTTGCCATGAATAGTTTGAAAGGCATAAAATTCTGTAATAAAAGTTTAGATTTGATTTACTGGTTTTGTTGGACAAAGGTTATAGATAAGGTGTTAGAAACTAAAAGGAGCCCCCGGTGGTGTAGAGGAAAACACACTGCACTGTCACTGCAGAGACCCGGGTTCGATTCCCGGTCGGGGCCCCTCCCCGGGCAGATGGAGCTCGTTAGCCCGTAAAGGCAATCCATCTACGTCCTGAGGACCTCGCTGCCACCGTCCAAGCGTGCTTGGCCCCGGCAGATGAACTTCAGGATTAAAGGGTGGGCTCAGTTCCGCGCACACTGTGTCTCACCTAAAAAATCCAATGCGCAGGCTGGAAGGTGGAAAGACCTTCCCCGGTTCTTCGTTCGCGAAGAGACTGGCCATTAGAAACTAAAAAAACGTCTCTGGATTCCCTCATTTTTTGACACATCTAATTGTTTTCTTTTTGCCTCATTATTATGAGGATACTCTGACAAGGAAACTAGAAATCTTGTTTTGTTTATTTTGCAAACACTTACAAATAATCACTTCTGGATGATAATGATGATCACAACTAAAACACACCTCCTGTAGCCCTTGATATAAGGATGGTGGTTCTGTACACTTAGCCAAGCTCCCTATCCTGACTAGCACCTTAGTACCTGTGGAGGCTTCTGGGACATTCTGGAGAACCCACTGAATGATGTCAAATATGAATGGGCAAACCTTTCAGCTTCTTTTATATCACTGGCCCAAGTTAATTCTCTACAGATTATTCTCTCATTCAGGTGTACACGGATACAAACGTTTTTCTGCTGTTAAGAGAAAATTATGTTTGAGGGTGCTGTGAGGAGATAGGTTCAGATCCAGACTTATGGACAGGGAAGCCAGTTAGTGGAAGAACAAAAAGACAATATTTACCTAGGGTAAAAAACAAAAAGAAAAGAAGTTTCACATGTCACATGACACCCGCACCTTCCCTGTGCATGTGTACTATTTTTCCTCTCAGAGCAGCTCCAAAACTGACTTCTTATTTTCATGACTAAACTTCTGATCTGTATATCAAGGTCTTGTCTTTATTATAAGTCTCATCTTCAGCCTTCTCCAACATGGCATCCATGGTGTCTCTTCTGTCTGGGCCATGTGTTGCCTAGATCTGCTGAGATTTCAGAATACATCCTGGGGCACTTCCCGCTTACTACATTTGTGCACTGGTTTGCATGCCTGGCTGGAACAGAAAAAAATGTGAATTGTGCCTGGTTTCTGCCTTTCTGCAGTTATGCTGCAGTAGCTGCACAGAGTCAGGAAAGTGCACTTGTGACTTCTTAGTTTTGGTGCCACTGCCTCTCCCAGTTCACAAGTGTTTTGCTTCATAAACAAAACTAGCTACATTTTGCTATGAAAATCCAGTATAAAACACTTCAGTTGCTAATCCTCATGTTTGTGAAAAGAAATCACACATTTAAGCCTCAGAAGTTAGGCTTTACCCTCAAGTTTTGCAGCTTGTGGGAGGCACTGTGGGGGGCGTTTATCCCAATCCATTTATAGGGAGCTGGATGCATGGTCATTACATGCTTGGCCTCAACAGCTCGCACTGCGAAGTTCTGCCTAGCACTAGTGCTCTGAAGTGTCTCATGTTAGCTGGTCAGAAAGCAAACTCTCTTCCTAAATGCATTGCAGTCCCCTGCAGATGACACTTGCCTTATTTTTGCCAGTCTTTCTTGCATTCCCACAGGATCAGAAGAGAACAGCTTTATGGATAGTTGGATCTTGATAGGACTAACACAGAGCAGATGTGGTCTGTCAGAAAGAGCCTGTGACATTTCCATGCCTTAGAAGCAATTTGAATTACAGACTCAGACAAGGCAGCCCATTGTCTCTGGTTTAGATTTTTATTTGCATTGAAGAGGCAATTTTCAGGAGTGAAGTATGCATACACAATAGAAAACAAAGGGAGTTCGATCAAGATGCAAATGAATTTATATATAAATTCCACATTGCTTTGCCTCAATATTTGTTTTCCCTGGCACATCAAGCCTCTGAAATGCATTGACAGGCAATGACCAGCTTACTAAGCTGCTCCAATTGTGTAGGAGATGCATTTGCTCCCCTGTGGCTGCGGCCTGCCCCTCAGCCTGTCCTGGGACCTCCTCAAAATATGCAGTCCAGGAGGTGCAGCACACACACTGCAAAGAGTAAGTAAGTCTGGCAATCATTTCAGAAACAGAAGCGTTGTTACTGCAACTTCTCTGAAATTTGGGAAAGGATTTGGTGTAGGTTTTTTGTTGTTTGTTTTTTTTTTCCTAATATCTGTGAAATCCTCTTTCCCTTAGGGGAGAATGGGAGAGCAGCAGGAGAGCCAGACCAGATTTTTTGGCTCCTGTTACAGCCTCTTCCTCCCTGCAGGCAAGCATTAAAAGGGCTAAGAGCCTTCCACGTGGGTAGAGCAAAAGCTGTCATTTTGATTTCTGCTGGATGGAAAACTCAAAGTGCTCAGCAAAACACAGAGCTTCCCTGCAGCTAATCCCTCCCACCACTCTTCACCACTGAATAAATGCTGCCGACATGCTTCCCAGTGATGACAGCTTTCTGGCCAAGGGAGAAACTGGTCACAGGGTTGTGGATACCAGGGGACCTGAGACAAGGGCCACCATGAACCCGGTGGTTATCTTTGCAAGGTGGCAGAAGACAAGTAACTCCATCAGGGATGCTAAATCTTGGCACAGTCACCACTATATCAGGTTCTCCATATTCAGAAAAGGGCAGCAGCACAACTCTGTGAGGAGACACATACTCCTTAGAAGAGCACTACAGAAGAAGACTCCTTGGGAGACAGCTTCATTGTTGTTTTCATCTGTACTGTGACTCCAGGTGCTTCAGCATGCTCTTACACTGGTTATGTGGGAAAAGCCACCAAGCCAGACCCACTGAGCTGACCCACTAAGGTTAATCATGAGATGATAGGACACCAAGATTCTCCAGTCTCTCCAGGCTCGATACATAGAGAATCAAATACATATCAGATTCATGGCTCACTCCCTGTTCCATATAACTTTGAAGGAAGATGTCTCTCACAGCTACTCATTTTCTAACTCATGGATGCACAGCAGGACCTCCATTGCAAGACACACAATCCTCACCACTGACAAATATCAACATTGCTAAAAAAAGGCAGGTAGAAAAGAACAGACTTTTCAGTCTGTGGGATATTGCTTCACAGGGAAAGAATTATATCCCATGTGCATTCATCTTCCTCCACAAAACATGTTCCAGTATAAAGTGCCACGATACTTGTGTTCAGATTTCCCTTGAAACAATAGGTTTCAAAATAAATTGGATGCTGCATTACATCTATTTTCCACTGAGGAGGAGTGAAGACAATAAATTTAGAAATAAACCAAGAGTGACCCAGAGCACAAAAGAAAATTAAATCAGAAGGAGAGCAGGGAAGGCTCATAATAAAAGCATATCCCTTTGAAGCCACCTTCACATACAAAGTTCTCCCTCTAGCTGAAGACATTTTGTAGAGTTTTATTAAAATACCATCTCTGCAGAAGAGTTACTTAAAATAGAGAAGTAATAGATTCCTCAGAACCAATGAAAGCAAACCTCCTATAAACAAGAGTGATTTTCTTTCCCAGACGGGAGCTCTCTAATTCCTTTCTCATCTGCATCCATCCCAGGGAGGAGACGGATGAAGCCTGTGATGGTCTTGTCAACTGTCTTGGGAATACTCTGTCCAGTCAACAAACTAGTTAAACAACCAAAGACACTGCTGCTGATGTCCTGCAGTCCTGAACCAGGTGTCAGGAAATGTACTTTTTGAAGTGGGTAATAGGGTCACACTGAAAAAGTGCTTCAGTCAAATTTTGTGTTGCTGGGTTTCACCAACTTAAACAGGATAAGGAGTGGGAGGATGTGTAGTCTCTGTGGACAGCTTGCTGTCTGTAGGAATGAAGCAAAGCAGATGCAACCCATGTATGCAGCTGATCACACTTCCTGGCATGCTGAGATATTTGAATTGCAGATTTGTGGCTCTTCCTAGTTTGTTGGGGTTTGTTGTTTTTTTGCTTTTTTTTAATTGAAGCATCAATTATAAGGAGGCTTTTTAACTATTTTTTATATAAACTATATAATAGCCATGAATTATACCACAGAAAAATGGGAATAATTCCTCTGCTTCCAAACATCAGTGAAAATTAGAGTAAGTAACTTATAGGGTGCCTTGTGCAGATTTCCTTGCTCTACAAGGTTGTGCATGAATGAATTTTACCTTGTTTCCAATGATTAAGTGTTCCAGCAGGTGTTGATAGCTATAGCCTTGGTTCCCATAAACTAAACGTCTTCAAGACATCTAGGAGCAATGAAAGTATCTCAGCAAAGGTAAAAGGGGATGTAATTAATTGTCTCTCAGCGTTCATGGGCATTCTCTCAAAATAAATAGTTCTATTTGGCAACCAGCACTTTCTCTCATCTTGACATCTGGTTGTCAGATATCAAGACTAGATGCCCTTTTCAATACCAAAGAAAAAACATAACCCCCACAATGACTGTACCAACAAATCTTTGTTCTTGGAAGCTGGGTGCAATCCTGTATATTACCTGATCCCAGAGAGAAAACTCACCTAGCCAGCGTAAAATCCTTTAACTGCCTTCACAGTTAAAAAAACCTCTGAGACCACTTCTAGTTGATTTAGGGCTTTTAGGTGTCCACTAGAGAATGGGACGGGTTGAGCCCGTAGGACACACTGCTTAGCAGATCTACAGGAGCACTTTGAAGACTCTCTGCATCATTTCTTGGGAGAGTGAAGAGTGAACCCTGAGTAAGACTCTGGTCCTAAACATACTTGTGCCACTTATACACCTTGGGGCATGAGAATAAACTTGTGAATGGAGAATATACAAGAATGTGAAAGTAAGCTGGTAACAGAATTCAGCGTTTCAGTAAGTGTTGTCTAGAATTGCTTAACTGCAGCAGGGACTTCAAGCTTAACTTGCTCTGGGGGTGAAAACAAGATTCTTTTGCCAAGAAGCCTGGAGTCAGAAAGGACCTATGGGTTTGCTGCGCTTTCCTATCTGAAGAACATACTAAAAATATCCCAGACAAAAGAACTTCTGACAAGAGCAGCAACATTTAAAAGAGGGGGAAAAAAAAGAAAAAAAAAAAAAAAAAAAAAAAAAAAAAAAAAAAAAAAAAAAAAAAAAAAAAAAAAAAAAAAAAAAAAAAAAAAAAAAAAAAAAAAAAAAAAAAAAAAAAAAAAAAAAAAAAAAAAAAAAAAAAAAAAAAAAAAAAAAAAGACCTACAGAGCTGCCATGTTACAGATAAAACTGAATAACAGAAGCATCAAAATTGAAGTCTAAATCTGACATTAATGTTCAACGCAACACCCACTACTGAGAACATATTTGTTGTTCTGCTAAACTGGGACACTGAATCTTTGAAAGGAAACCTCTCTTTGCTGGAATTTCTGGCATTCTGCTAGGGCTCTTTCTAAAAGCTAGTTCATTCCAACATCCTTTGGAAAAAGATGAAGGGATCAGAGAGCAAAACCATTACAACCTCTGTAATGTTATAACTAAATCCCTTTACCCAAAATAACAAGCTTTCTTCACTAAGCCAGGCTTGTTTGACTTCTGCTCCTGCAGGCTAGAGTCTTGAGCTACTTTAAATCTTGTAAGCAGAGGAAGGCATATTATTCTTATATTTCCCCTCTATTTAATATCCCCAGACAATCTGTGGGATAGCACTTCACCTGGTTTTAGAAACACTGGTTTCAGACAGTTTAACCAGGCAATTACTGATTTTCCTGCATTTTTCTAGCTGAGATTACTCACTGCAGGCAGAAGTCAAATGTTTCACTGGAATGAACGGAGGGGTAGAAGAAGAAAAATAGAAGGAAAGCAGATAGTTTTTCCAGCTGCCTTTAACTGTCCCAACTGCTTTTCTGGGTCTACTTCTCTGCTACCTCCTTTGGTATGTCACTAAGGTCTGCAGCAAGCAGGAGATAAGGTACCACGAGCACACATGGACATAGTTTTCATCCTTTGCTACTGAGAAAACTTCTGGCTCCAAATCTGAATGAATGAATCTGCCTCATCCATTATAGAAGATAACAGGGTTGAGATCTGTTGCAGATACAGCTGTAATAAATACTATTCTTGACCAGGAAGAGTAGGATTGTAGAAGTGCAACATGCAACTGCAGTACCATTTCTCTTATATCTGTGTACACACCCAGTAAAGATACCTTTTTATAGACCATGAGAAGTATCATTTCTTGCCTTCATCAAAATGAGCACTCTGAGTTGAGATGATACTAAGTGTCAAAATAAACCAGGTTCTGTTATTGTCTTTGTAAAAGTTACCAGCCCAACACATCCATTTTCTCTCTGTGAGATTTGAGTCACTGCAACAAAGTTAATCCTGTTTTACAATGACATAAGTAGTAATGACCCCTGGAGTTTTCATAAAAGCTGATGATATGAATTCTGCAGGTTTTTGTAGTCCACAGCAGGGACTGCATTATATCATAGGCTTTTTATAACACTTAAGACATCTCTGACAACATAAAACTGCTCCAAATTGCCCAGATATGCATTTTTTAATAAGAACAGAATTTCTGTACTCCTAAATACCCAATATATAGACATAACAAAATATTTTCACATAAAAATATTTATGCAAAATTGTAGAAAAGTACTTCAAGTAAAAATAATATTAATAAAATATTCTGGTTATTGAGTAAGTATAATTTGTGGAAGCTAGAGAAGTGCTAAACAAATATGAGCAGCTTAACCTTGTCGTTGTTCTGGCCTTGTATGTGTAATCTACCTATCCTTTTGTAAGACTCCAGCCCCGGGAACTACTGGCTCACAGGCTTGGCTGGGAGTTTACTTTATATACATATGTAGGGTGCTCCAAAACCTCAAGATAGTGTCAAGAGAATAAGTCACAGACTTGTTCCCAAGGGATTTCTTTATTAATTTAGCAGACCGAATAAGGGAACTTGGCCAAAGTTCAAAAGGACACCACACAACCTAGACAAAAATGTTTCACCGCAATACTGACTCAGCACATATTATTAATTCACAACACTTAAGTTAAAATCCAATAAATCCACTCAAGTCAACATCCAATCCCTCCAGCCCCAAGACACCCTAAGTATCAAGAAAGGAGCAAAGAAAGAAAAGCAGAGAGGGCAAAAACAAGGAGGGAAAGACAGATAATATAGCTACCACTGAAATCTCATGGAAGACCAGCCTCACATCCAAGTGTCAGAGCTGCAACACAAGGCAAACACAAGCCTTTGGTTTTATCTGCTCTGCTCCCTATGGCCAACCCCTCTAGGTGGGCTCTCTGACCCACTGGCTGCTCTGGGATCCCAGGCCAGGGTGAGGGGCAGTGTTCTCACTGTCCCTGCCAATCTGAGCTGGTTCAGGGGCTGCAGGAGGTGTGGTGTGTTACAGCTTTCCCGTAACTGACAGCTGCTCCGGGACTTCCCCATTTGGGCTCCAGGGGCTGCCTTGAGGGATACAACGCCATCCCACCTCCGTGTGGTTTGAGCCCTCCTTTCCCACTCCACAGACACAGACACACAGACAGACGCACAGACACACACACAGACACACACACACACACTCTACAAAGTGGTCCTGACCCAGTAATCACTGATCTGATGTCTAACTACATATGTGGTGACCTGTGAGAAGACACAACACACAAGGCAAGACACATTGTACCAGGCTTGAATTTCATCTCCAAGGCTGTTTTCAAAGCTGTCAGAAAGTATATCTATGTAAAATTATAATTTTGTATATACAAAAATATATTTGGGAGGGGGTGTAAGTAAATAACACCATAAGCACAGAAAACTTTAGAACACCCTGGCTTTCACACAACAGACAAAGGTACTCTTGAAAACTAAATCACTTGCTTCAGTCATTTAATGACTGGATGACTTCACTTTCCCATGATGCTTGCCCCCCCCATCAAGTGGGAATGCCTTTCCCATACTGTCACACAAACAAATTCACAGGCAAGGAAGCTTGTTAAGCTAAAGGACTAAACAGAAAAGTAGCACAAATCACTCACACCCACACCCTTTCAGTGTCTTTCCCACCAGCTGAATAGTCCCTTCCAGCAGAAACTGCTATTGAAGCTAACACAAATCTGACACTCAGCAAAACACAATAGTAAAGCTGCTTGTTTTCTATGGTATCTCTGCTACAGAAACAACTTCAGCCTTTCCAGCCCAGCCCCCCTTTCAGGATATCTGAAGAGAAGAAAGAGGTCCACAACCCAGCAGAATCAATATGATGGGTGGAAGGCTGCCCCCACCCATATCCTGAGAAAGAAATTACAGATAGATAGATAGATAGATAGATAGATAGATAGATAGATAGATAGATAGATAGATAGATAGATAGATAGATAGATAGATAGATAGATTGATTGATTCTGAGTACAGAAATTATGCCAAATTATGCATCCATGCTGCTCAAAACAGAGCAAATGCAGTGCAAGGGGGAAAGCTGAAGAGAGTTAAGCTCCAAGCTCCCTATTCCTGTCTCTTAAAATTTGTGTCACCAATTTCCTGCAGCTTTTCTTTACTCGTTTATAAAATAAATCTTTCTTATTCCACAGAATCTCAGATTCTTCTGTGATCAAAATTTTTTTGATTTGGAAAATGTTATTCCACCTTTTTTTATTTTAATTAACTGTTCCTCTATCAGTATGAGAGCTGGGGAGGTATTTTCTGGCATCAAGAAACTTCTGTTGTCCTGACGCCTTAGTAGAATTTAGGCACAGCAGGAACCACCAAACACCAAGGGAGCAAAGCCCATAAACAGTTGTACAGCAGGGTAAACCCTTACTAAAAAATAAAGAGAAGAGCTGTGAACATCTGGCATCACAGGCAGTGCTCTGAATACTCCGCATTTGTATTGCATATGTGCACAGTGGTGATTGCTTAACATCCTCCACAGCTTCCTGCCAAGTAAACACCCAAGAGCACTAGAGAGCTTTTGTTGGATCTTTCCAGGCTGAAGCACTGTTATAGGCAGCTTTTCATCCAGTGGCCCCACTGGTGGGGTCATTTTACTCTTCTGGTAAAAAGTACCTCTGGAGCCCACTTTGGGAATGGAGAGGAGCTGTAGAGGGGGTCCAAACAATCGTTCCCATTTCAAGGCTCTTATCCTACTGCTAGAACAGGAGAGAGGGATGTTAACAGCTGTCCCAGTTCCCTTCCCCAGCTCCCAGTCCCTGGAGTGCTGTTGGATGCTCTCAACTCATACAACAATACAGGGGAGGACACACCCAGGAGGGAAGCGCCGTCCCACAGCCATTCTTATAGACAAACAAATACGTGTTCAGGCTGGGCATTCAACCTTGATGCCTTTCAGCTGCCTCCTGTGACTGCTCCTCATTGTGCCTGCAGAGAAAATTATGCAAACGAGCCTGAGAGATAACATGACAATTTCTGTATATATAATATATTTTATATATTATTTCATTATATGTATGTACGTATGTGTGTGTATACATACATATAAAAGAATAATGTTAATTTAATTATAACAAGCACTTTATTAAATGCCTGGATCCAAAAGAGGGGAGAGAGAAAGGAATTTGCAAATGTGGGATTTTTATCATCTATCTTTTCTTATCTTTTGGGAATTTCAACTGACCGTTGAAATTTCTCATGCACTTTGCCTGAAGCTGAACTTTTTTTTGTGTTTTACTTACATACTTTTCCCACTGGTTTCTAACCTTTGACTTGGGAGGCCTTTATATAGATGGTTTGATAATATATTTTTCTTTTGTAGCTGTTCATGAGGCATGAAAATTAGTATACCATCAATTTTTTTCTCTGATGATCCACACCTGTGTAAACACCAAAACAAGACACTGCAAGGCAAAATCTAATACTCAGAACCTCAGTGATACGTGGGTACTTCACTTCCACTGATTTCTTTGAAATTGGTTCATCAGTAGTTGAGGGGATTGGTTCTTGTGGTACTAATTTGAATCAAGACTCATTTCCTAGTGGTTCAGACTCTTTTTTTCTTTTTTTTTTTTTTTTTTTGTTTTTTAGACTATAAGATACAGCTCAAGTAGAGTTTAAATGAATGCAAGAGAACTGCAAATCTTGTTCAAAATTCTCAAATGTGCCAAAGTGAACTTCAAAATGCAATTTTTACAGAATCTTCTGACAGCTTTCCACACAGGACTATGTTAAATGAATATCTATATTCATCTCATAGTGTTTCCATGTGGTTACCATGCTTTTTTTTGGACCTAGATAGTATAACAGAGTAATGTTAAAAAGCGGGTCAGATAAGTGTCTATTTAAAAATAAATATTATGCAAGTTGTAAATAAGATTTTTTGATGCTTATGATGAAGTGTCAGATAACCCAATAAAAAAAAGCTACGTCAATTTAAATCACAGAATTACAGAATCAACTATGTTGGAAAAGTCCTCTGAGATCATCGACTCCAACCTATGACCTAACACCTCCTTGTCTACAAGACCAGAGCACCAAGTGCCACATCCAGTCTTTTCTTAGACACCTCCAGAGGTGGTGACTCTGCCCATTCCAGTGCCCCATCACTTCTTCCTATTGCCCAGCCTAAACCTTCCCTGGTGCAGCTTAAGATGTCCTCTTGTCCTCTCATCCTACTGCTGGTTGCCTGGGAGAAGAGGCCAACCCCTACTTGGCTACAACTTCTCTTCACATAACTGTAGAGAGTGATGAGGTCTCCCCTGAGCCTCCTCTTCTCCAGGCTAAGCACCCTCAGCTCCCTCAGCCTCTCCTCACAGGACTGGTGCTCAAGTGCCTTCACCAACATCGCTGCCATTCTCTGGACGCACTCCAACACCTCGTCCTTCCTAAACTGCACAGTACTCAAGGTGCAGCTTCGTCAGTGCTGGGTACACTGGCCTAGTCCTGCTGGCCATCCTGTTCCTGACCAGGATGCCATTGGCCTTCCTGGCCGCCTGGGCACACTGGCTCATGTTCAGCCTCCTGTCACTCGGTACCCCCCCACTCTCTTTCTGATGGGCAGCTGTCCAGCCACTCTGTTCCCAACCCATAGCACTGCAGGGGGTTGTTGTGGCCAAAGTGCAGGACCCAGCACTTGGCCTTGTTGAATCTCATACCATGGGATTCATCCCATCTATCCAGCCTGTCCAGGTCCCTCTGCAGAGCCCTCCTGCCCTCCAGCAGACCAACACACACCCTGAATTCAGTGTCATCTGCAGATTTGCTAATGGTATACTCAATACCCTCATCCAGATCATCAGTAAAGATATTAAACAGGACTGATCCCTGGGGGACACCACTGGTGACCAGCTGCCAATGGGATGCAGCCCCATTCACCAGCACTCTCTGGGCCCTCCAGCCAGTTCCTAACCCAGCACAGAGTGCCCCTGTCCAAGCCGTGGGCTGCAGCTTCTCCAGGGGTATGCTGTGGGAGATGGTGTCAAAGACTTGGCTGAAGTCCTGGTAGACCACATCCACAGCCTTCCCTTCATGCACCACAGAGGTCACCTGGTCATAAAAGGAGATCAGAGTCCATATGCAAAAAAACACAACTAAGCTGATATTAGAAATTCCATCATCATATTTTTCTGGAAAAATCTAGATATTTATTAAACCCTTTGTCACACTGTAGCCCTTTCTGTTTCTAATAAGGATCAAGGCTGCACTTTCACTGGATCTTATATAATCAGAAACACATCTGGAGAATTTGCAGGTATGAAGTGCGCAGAAAAAAAAAAATACCACAAAATTTTCTTTGCTTCCTTGGTGAAGTTCTTTGACACCAAAGCATTTTCTTTAATATACTGTTGGCTACCAGTTCAGCTGTAGGCTTCCTCTGGGAACTGAATGAACTCTGGATCTGTCATCCCACAGCACTGCCTCATTCTGTTACCTTCAAACAGACATCTACACCAAGACACCTGTTCACCAAAAGTTGTTAGACAGCAAATGACTCATCATAATCTACAATCATTCAGGCTCTGCCAGACAGCAGCATCAAAGCTGCAGTGACAATAGAACTTTAAAACTGAAAAGTTACTTCCCCTCCAGAGCTGGTGATTATTTTCTGGAAATCTTGAGGCATGTATCTTTACTTAAAGATGTGCAGTGCCCAGGGATTCAGTAGTGAAAGACATCAACCATAAGTCATTAGTCCAAGCCCTTTTGCAATGCTTCGTGTCAGACCTCCATCGTGATCCAATGAGTCTTTCATGACCAGGCAGATGCACACTGAGGCTCTCAAAGCACAAGCTGGTGCTCAAAATGAAGGAGAGAAGTGGCAGTGTTTCATTTTCTTGCTGTGCAGCATGCTGCATCAGAGCAGGCAGTTGTTGCCTACAATCTACACAGCTGTGCCCCACATTTAAAAAGAACAAGAACTAAAGTAATCCATCTTTTTTTGTTGTTGGTTAAAAGGGTCTGTGTTATTCAGAGAAAGGATGGCAGTGTTTCTGTGCCAGACTATCTTCTTTGTCTTAGGATGCATGAAGATGGAGCTTCTCTGCAGGGAAAAGTTGTGATGGCAATGTATTATTGAAGAAAGGCATAGTGTTTTGGCTCAGATTTTGATTCCCATTATAAGGCAATGTTCTGGTAATACAATGCATTTTGGCAGTGTTTTGCTTTGTTTCTCTTTTTAATAAAATAGGGGGTAAAATAGTAATAATAAATCCGCTTAGTGAATTAACTCAGATGACAGTCCTGTTTCTAATATCCAGATGACAGAAGAGCCCTCTTGACCGCCAGAACTTGCACCTGCTCATACTTTGTGACTTCTTCTGTTCCCTGAAAGACAATCTGATCTGCATTGCAGATGATCCTTTAATCCTCAGGTCCTACTGGAGCATAACATTGCTAACAGCTGGCTTGAGAGTCACACTGCCATTCAGCGTGATTTGAGGGTATGAATACACATCATCTCCTCGCTACAAGTATGTTTACAGGTTGCTACCCCTCTGCCTCCCCTCCTCTGTGTCACTGATTTCCCCTCAGATGAAATTCTTAAATAGGAAAGGGACAGGTCAAAGCCACTCTGAAGAAAAATACCAGATTGCATACTACCAGTTGATTTCATTACCCTCTCCTTCTGCCTCAAACAAATTCGTAAAGTCATTAGTCAAACTGTATTAGCTCCCCTGTCTCTGTAGCTATTCCTAGTGCAAGGCTTTATTTAAAAGCCAGGTACACAGGCAAATTCAACATACGTTTATCAATCAGCTGTGCTTTCAGAAAGAGGATGTAAGGCACTGACTGTTCTCCAAGTTTTATGATTTTGTCTTTCCTCTGAAACTGAGTTAGACCAGTAGAGTTGAGGACTGCTTATCTTTGTCACATATTAGGCCTATTTCACAGCTAGGGCTCGTACTCTCCTTCCCAGTCCTGAAAGGAGTATAGAAAAAAAAATTCTCACACTTTTTAAAAAATCTTGCATATGAATGAAATCCATCTTCTGACTGCCTGTTTCTCCCATTCATGGCTGAAAGTACAAGAGAAGGAAAATCAGCTCAGAGATTTTGAATGGGTCACTTAGCAACCAAGTACTGAGTGCAGTTTTCTTTCGGGACCAAACACCAGGTGGAAGAGAAGGCAAAGGAAAAATCCTTTCAAATGTGGGGCAGTTTTGGTAAAAATTGTTGCAGTGTGTTCCAGAATAAGCTAGGCTTCTTCTTTTCATTAAACTTCTTAGATTCTGAAATGAGTTCCAGCAGGAAGAAAAAAATGTTATCAGAGAGAGAAGTTTCTACACTAACAGATTTTTGTTGGTTATGATGGCTAGGGAATTTGGATTAGGGTGTTTGTTGTTTTTTTTTTCCGAGAGTCTCAATGTTTTTCCTTAATCTTGTCATTTTAGGCTCACAAGTGCAGCCTCTGCTTGAAGAAAATAAAAACTAAACGAAAAAAAAATTAAGAAAAGGTATGTTTAGTAAGATAGTCAGATGGATAGTAGAGAATAAGAAATGAGAAACATTATGCAGAAGGAGACTATTCCGAGGGCAAGATGTTACTCAAAGGAGTTCCACTGAGCTCCAGGAGATCCAGGCTTCTTCATCCATCGCTGACTCACTGCACTCCTGGTGCAGTAATTCACTAACATCCCTACCCACTGAAATTTTTGCATTAGCAATTCACTCAATATCAGTTGAAGCATGTGAGTGGCACTGCTGAGAGGGGTGAAATATCAGAGGTTGCTCAATCATGCTGAAAGGTTATTTTAATATGCTGCTCGTTTACACTTCCTTAATTGCCTACAAATGGTTACAGTGAGTTGACTCTGGCACTAGCTCTTTGTGAGACCCCGGATGAATCAGACATCCGTGGGCTATGCAAAAAAATGAGAGATAATATTTGCTGCAGAGTAACCCTTTAACTCACTAGACTCTTGGAAGAGAGTTGATGTATGTGCTCTGATTCAAATGCATGTCACCATTTTTGAAGATCCCCATATCTCTTACCTTGTGTCAAGAAACAAAACAAAAGGCACTAAAAGAAAATTACCTTTAGTTCAGTTTTACCAATACATCCTCACTGTTTTATTAAGCAGCTCTCTCAGTAATTTCTTCCCTTTCATAGTCTAAAAGGTCATTTTAATTCATGGACCCTTTGACATTATTTCCCTTTAGGGAAAAACCTTTCCTTTTCTAGGAAAAAGGAAAGGAAATACCTTTTTTTTTCTACAGAAAAAAACTTGTCATTTCTTCTTTTTCTTTTTTCTTCTGGTACTACATTCATCTATACACTACATCTTTAATATCTTTTAAAAAACTCTTATTTCTGCATTTATTAGTACATTTCATTTGCTACTTCCCAAAAAGAAAAGAAAAATGGAGAGGGGGAAAAAGTGTTCAGAGAAATTAGTATTAGGGAAAGGCATTTAATTAAAATTTTTCAACTTCAATTATACAGAGCCAGTTGAAATTCAGTTAACAACAGGGAATTATATCTACCTCACATGATTATCTCCAAGCATAACTTTAATAATTGTGATTGCTGGAAATGTGATTATTAAATCCACAGATCTCATCATCATATCCAAATGAATTAATGTATTAGATCGCCAACTTTTAAATATTTTCAGTTGTATAGTATTCTGCCAACAAATTTATTCAATTTCTGTAAATGTGGTCAAAACCTCACAGATTACTGTGAGTTATAAAACCTGAAAACACTTATAGGATTACTTATAGTTTGTATCTATGTTTTTACTAATTGTGACTTCAAAGTTTTTCATAGATTATAGAAAAGTGTTGGTTTTAATCACCCTTTTTGAGTGATCTCTAAACCATTATCAGACCACTCAGTATTTACCCCAATTATTTTAAACTATAAATGTTTCCTTAAAATTAGTTTCAGGTAATTCTGCAGTGTCATAACTAGCACGGATCCTCCAAAAGCACATGAAATACTCAATGTAGCATGCAGGCTGCAAAAGACCACTCACTCTCACCGAATGCAAACTACTCATCTGAGCCTTGAAAAGGGACAAAGGAAAGGTATGCACTAGATGTCTCTGAGCATTTAGGTGCAGGATGAAACCATAAATACTTGGAGGGCGCATCAGTTTAAGAAACATCATGTTTAAACACCACCTACACTAGAACTGCCAATCTCTGAGGCCGGAGTAATAACTTTCTTTATCTGGCAAAACTTACAGCTGAGTTACCTGCTAAAAGTTCTTCTTAGAAGATATCCCTTGGCATCCTCAAGTTGTCCATTCTGGAACATCAAAAATTACAAAGTGAGGTGTCCTCACGTCTGCCCTTCTACAGAAAGGCTAACAGATAGGTAGCAGAATTCTCCAGAAATTAATAAAAACCACCACAGATGATGCACTTTGACTGGGTTTCCCTCTTAAAAAAAAAACAAACAAACAAACAAACAAACAAAAAAAACCCTATATTTTGAAGCCAGCAACTCTTCTGAAAAGGCAAGTCTGAACAATGAGTGTTGTGCTCCTTTTCTTTGTTTTTTCTCTTCTCCCTCACTTTATCCACATAGAAGAACTTGATTCAGTTTAGGTCATCACAAAACTGCTTCTCAGCAAAAGAATTTTGCTGCCTGCAAATGTTTTGTGGTTCTTTACCAGATCCCACAAGATCTTCATAGTATTTCTCATTATCTGTCACAACATGACTGCTTTCACAGTTCAGTAGAGGGAGATCATTCTGTGCATATTTCACACCTTTGTACAGACAGATGTATTTTATATCCTGTAAAGAAAGTGCTGGCAGATGATTTTAAATGCCAATCCAAATAAATCTCATCAGTTTCTGTTTGATTGTGTATGTGCTGTCCCACACCTCCTCTCCTTATAAATAGAGAAGGAACAATGCAATCTCATTCAGATACCTTTAGCCAGTTACTCTGATCTAACTCCAGACAGGGTTTCTTCTATTAAAAATTATTAATATTGAATTCAGTGTCCCACAGGATTAAGAATTAATCCAAAAGAAACACTTGCTAGGGGAGCAAGGAGCAGAACATAAGACAATACTTTGTTTGACAGAGGTATGATCAAGAGGTCTGAGGCCAGGGTAGATAGCTAGGATCTCACAGCCACCAATTCTGCTTCTTGTGCAACCCAAATTCCTTTGTTTCAATTTCTCAGCTGCTGCAGCAGAGGTGATACTTACTTGCTGCACCTACTTTACAGGTCCACTCTGAGATTAATCAATACCTGTAAAATCCTTTGAAGATCAAAAGAGCCATGAGAAAACTAGGGGCCAGGATGACAAATAGACCTTTTCAAATACAGTGTTTGAGTTGAAGACATATTTGCTGAATTTAGTGGTACTTTTATTTTCCTCTCCAAATCCATTGGAAGAAGCCCAAGCAACCATTATCATATAACAGCGTCACTGAGATCAATGGCACAACAGAGGTGAGCTTGCTCAGTGTGTAAATTCCTGGACAATTCCTCTAAAACAATGTGAAAATCCAATTATATCAGTGTTATCTTGCCATTGCAGGCACAACCTTAAGCCTGAAGTTTTCTGAGCTTGTGTTTTATGATCTCTCTCTGCCTGGCTTTAAAGCAGTAATTTATGCAGCCTTCTCTGGCAGGGGCTTGCAGCAATCCTCATTGTTTATCAGCCCATCATTTGAGAGCCCAGATGTGAGAATGTCACAGAACACTGGCCAGGAGGTGGCAAGGCAACTCACAAGTCATCACCCAAAATGTTTGGAGTGTTACACCATCAAACAGGTACCGAGGAGCTCAGACTGACTAATTCTGCATTTTGAGAGCCCAGGTCTGCAATCTTTAATACTGGTAAAGTCGCAGTACTAGGTGAAAACTTGGTTTGCAGTTTGCACTGAGTCACAGTCACAGCACCGGACCTTGCATTTGGAAGCCAAAGAAGAAAGGCCTGAAGTGAAGATAGCCCACAAAAATGATTTCTGGATGGATCCTTCAAGCAAGGTGGAACCCTTCCTTTGCTCCTTGCTCACGTGGCTTGGTGCTGCTCAGCACACTCCCAGACACATTCGGCACTTCTCCCCCTATCCCAGGCACTTTCATTAACTGCCCAGGACTTGTGCATAGTACTGAACCCACAAACTTTCTCTTTTCCACATCCGTGACTTTCAAACATAACAGCACAAAACACACAACACATGCAGGGCAGGTGTCTCACACCCATGTTTCTCACTATAGCCCTTTCCCTTTCTCCCTGTTTTGATTTAATCAGGCTGAGCCAAACACCTTTTGTGGTACACAATCTGATCCCTGTGGACCCAAAATCTCGGAGGAAAGAGAGAGATATTTTTGACTGTAGTCCTCAGGCATCAGACTCAAAATTTCCATGCATTTTTTGGCTGGTAGAACAATAGGGCAGTGCTTTATTTAAGACATTAGTCATACAGTTTAGGTGACAAAACAGCAAGGAAATTGAAGAAATGAGGGGATTAGACAACTGCTACCAGTAAAATAAATTCTAGATATTATTTCCAGGTACCAGATTTAACACTTGTAAGAAAGTCCTTGACCCATCACAGGAAAATTATTTAATCACTGTATCCCTGTAAGAAGAAAAAGGTCTTTTGCTGCAATTATATTCCCCATCTCAAAGCCTGTGCATTACACTACCGAACTGTGCATTACACTGGCAATGTGAGGAAACTGATCTCTGATTATCCATGACAATAATTTGGCTAATAGTAACGCTTTTAGGAGCCCTCCTGCAAACAGTTTGCCAGCTGCTGACATGCCATATGCACTGAGAAAATTAGCCTAATTGCTTTGTCTGCAGCTGACATAATACCCGGTTAGTATATGCAGTTGTATGGAATGTGTGTGTAATTTACACAACGAGGATAGCTGTGAGCACAAGTTATCCATTTGGTCAGGCTGACACCTGAGGCCCTTGCTTCCTCTGCATACCAAGTCTGTTAACACCGAGCCTGCTCTGCTGCCCCAGCAAGACTCAGGCTGCGTTTGATCTAAAAAGCCCAGGCCTTTCTCACATTATGACCAATTTGGCAAAAGTTCATGCCACCTCAGCAAAGACCCTGCAACGCAAACTCTGCACAGTGTTCACTCCTGATATTGTGGCAAGCTTGAAGGTAACCTTGCTTCCTTTTTTAATTTACTCACTACAGACTTATTATACAAGGCATTGGTATGCAAGTACAGTCTACTGTCCCTATGCACTGAGGAACACAAAGAGCTTTACAACATTTTTTCAAATGTTATAATCTGCACTGTAAGTAAAGACAGACTTGGCAAAGATGTACAGAAAAAACATGCATGGTGTCCAATATGTATTATCTTGGTGAACAGATAAGCAATTATTGAACACTTTAAAGCATTAGAAACGCTATGAGTGACCCTACCTGACCAGTCAATTTGCTTTCATTTTACTAATCATGAATGGTCCCAATCTCTTTCTAGAAGGAGGATCTCTGTAAGAAGAGGTCCTGTCATTTACCATCGCACATACTTTCTCCTTCCTCCCAGCTCTTTACTCAGCCAGTGACTCAGCCTGATATCAGAGGGCAAACACTTATTTGATGAGATTGAAAGCTGAGGTCTGGACCTGCTGTGATAATTAAAGATCCTCAAGTGCTTTTTGTAAGTGCAGGTTTGTTTCCTGGCTAAATTGCACTTCAGGTAATGACACTTGGTACAAGCTTAAATCACCTCTCTGGCTCAAACAGAATAGTTTCATCCCAGGCATTGCTTCAGCTGGAAAGAGAGACCTTCACTTTCCCTTCCAATGGGCCAAACAGCATCAACATTTTCAGCCTTCCACAGCGTTTCACCTCACAGGCTGCAGAATTTCAAGCCACCTGGCTCCAAACCAGTTTCACAGCTCGTGTATTAATTAGACACTTTTACTCAGGCCAGACACTGAAGGGTTAGAGTTGGCACTGCAGTGAGCCAAAGCTGCATGATCTGCAGGAAAGTCAAGTAAAGCTCTGAATTTCAGGTGGGAGAAGATCCCTTTTTTTTCTTAAACAGACAGGAAATTGTGCTGTAATGTCTACATCAAACTAATTTTGAAGGCCGCAGAGAAAAAGTATATATGCCAGAATAAGGTCAGATTTCCACTAAGCACACTAAATTTCTCCCCTGTGTTAACATAGGAAACACTTCAAAACATAAGACAATACTTCCTCTTTACAAAGGCAGGTGCAGAAAAAACCCAGAACAATAAACAGTGTCCCAGTATGAATAGCAGAGAACAATGCCTGACCTCAGTGCCTGGCAGAGTTATGGAGCAGATCATCCTGTGTGCAATCACACAGCACCTACAGGATGGACAAGGGATCAGACCCAGCCAACATGGGTTTAGGAAGGGCAGGTCCTGTTTGACCAACCTGATCTCCTTTTATGATCAGGTGACCCACCTGGTGGATGAGGGAAAGGCTGTGGATGTGGTCTATCTGGACTTCAGCAAAGCCTTTGACACTGTCTCCCATAATATACTCCTGGAAAAGCTGCAGCCCATGGCTTGGACAGGGGCACTCTGTGCTGGGTCAGGAACTGGCTGGAGGCCCGGGCCCAGAGAGTGCTGGTGAACGGAGCTGCATCCAGCTGGCGGCCGGTCACCAGTGGTGTTCCTCAGGGATCAGTGCTGGGACCAGTCCTGTTTAACATCTTTATCGATGATTTAGATGAGGGGATTGAGTCCATCATCAGCAAATTTGCAGATGACACCAAGTTGGGAAGGAGTGTCGACCTGCTGGAAGGCAGGAGGGCTCTGCAGAGGGATCTGGATAGACTGGAGAGATGGGCTGACTCCAATGGGATGAAGTTCAACAAGGCCAAGTTTTGGGTCCTGCACTTTGGCCACAACAACCCCCTGCAGCGCTACAGGCTGGGCACAGAGTGGCTGGAGAGCAGCCAGGCAGAAAGGGACCTGGGGGTGCTGATCGACAGGAGGCTGAACATGAGCCAGAGTGTGCCCAGGTGGCCAAGAAGGCCAGTGGCATCCTGGCCTGCATCAAGAACAGTGTGGCCAGCAGGAGCAGGGAAGTGATCCTTCCCCTGTACTCAGCACTGGTGAGGCCACACCTTGAGTATTGTGTTCAGCTCTGGGTCCCTCAGTTCAGGAAGGATATTGAGGTGCTGGAGCGGGTCCAGAGGGAGCAACGAGGCTGGTGAAGGGACTTGAGCACAAGTCCTGTGAGGAGAGGCTGAGGGAGCTGGGGTTGTTTAGTCTGGAGAAGAGAAGGCTTAGAGGTGACCTCATCACTCTCTTCAACTACCTGAAGGGAGGTTATAGCCAGGTGGGGGTTGGTCTCTTCTCCCAGGCAACCAACAACAGGACAAGGG
>NW_020955345.1:776271-824508 GCF_003031625.1 Empidonax traillii | reverse complement strand
TCCCAGGCAACCAACAACAGGACAAGGGGACATGGGCTCAAGCTCTGCCAGGGGAGGTTTAGGTTAGATGTTAGGAAGAAATTCTTTACAGAGAGGGTAATCAAGCATTGGAACAGCCTACCCAGAGAGGTGGTGGATTCACCATCCCTGGAGGTTTTTAAGCAGAGATTGGATGTGGCCCTTAGTGCCATGATATAGTAATTGGAGTTGGATCAGGGGTTGGACTTGATGATCTTGGAGGTCTTTTCCAACCCAATCTATTCTATGATTCTATGATTCTATGACATTCACAGAGGTGATGGACTCTAGAGATCCTCTTGTGGCAGGCTGACCTACTTGTGAAGCTGGTATCCAAGACCTCTTCTGGCTTGCCTGGGATTGCAAATATGGAAATACCAACCCTTTCTGTTGAACTCCATGGCCAACGTTGGGCACATAGGATACGTACAGGGCCTCCCAGGTGCCCCAGCAATACAAAAAAACTACAACCAACATCGCTCTATGTCTGATCTTAGATCTAAAGATGAGTATCTTCTCTTTGCAGTGTTTGTCAGCCAAAAGCTGCAAGTTGTGCTCTCATCACTCACTTTCATCAGCAAAACTGAAGTGATAACTTGATAAACAACTTGATGCCAGACAAAATAAATCTGGGAAAGGTGTCCTTCCTTCTCATTGTAGACTACTCTTACTGTCCTGCTTCACGAAGCCCAGACAAAAGGATGAATCACAAGAAAACACAGGAAAATGCAGAATTACTTCATTTGATCCTGTTCTCCCCATCCCACATAATTACTTCATTTGCCAGAAGTCTGGAGCACTTTGGGCCCAAAATCTCTGACAGAAAGTATCCAGGTAGTCTCATATAGAAAACAAAAAGGTCATATGTCAAAACATCGTGGGGGATGTGAGATACCAGAAAGAAGGAACGATGCTGATGTTTGTAGAGGGGCAGCACCAGATCCCATCATGTAAACAAAGCCAGCAAAGGTTTTCAAAAGGCAAACATATCTGCATTCACTTTATGTGGGATGCAGGTATTTTCCACTGAAGATACATCTACAGGAGCTTCTCTTATTTGGTAGAAGAGAATTAAACCCAAATGGTGCTCTAACTTTGAGATGCAGCATTTCTTTCATCTTGTCTCAAGTAACATTGCTTTCTGATTTATGTCCCATAAATTAAATAATTTACAGCCAAGGGACCTGCTGGGCTCTCTGATACTCTCAGTTTTTGTGCCAAGCACATAGCATAGATTATTTAAATTTCTTTTTTTCTTTTTAATAGTCTGAAAAGAAAGAGGTTGGATCCAGTTAAAGTTGTTGTGTGGTTTCCTGCTTGTGCTTTCATTTGGGGTATTTGTTTTTTTCCTTGTAATTAGGGTAACAGTTTATATTGCCTTTAATCACAGCATATGCACTCTGTAATTACTCTGTAAATACATGCATATGAATTGTTTATGTGTGGAGGTGGGAGAGCAAGAAAGTGGAGGTAATTATGTGTATAGGGAAATGTAATGATTAATTATCTGGAGTACATAATCTTACCAAGAGGCTTGATAAAGTGCAAGCACAACTGTCTCTCCTGTGTGTTAATTACTTATGGGGAGTTTAATACAGCTGTTTCTACTCATACAAATTCCCATTCCAGTCTATCTGAAGGGGAGTCCATAGGCTGAAACCTGTGAGCGCTTTCCTTGACAAACAGCTCACATCCATACACATTGACCCTAAACATGTGAAGCTGCCCCTAGGTTGTGGGGCTGGATTTAGACCAGTTTGACCTGTCAGACTTGGACCAGCAAGGAAGAAATGAGAGGTGTTATCACTGCAGTTCTTCAGGTTCAGAGGAGAAAGAAGAGAGCTACACTCAGCGGCGAAGGTCTAACCCAGAAAATATAAATCAGCACAGCATTTGTGAGCGGTCTCTGTAGCAACCAGGCACGTTTAAGAAATCCTCTTTCTGCACCAATAACAGAGCCAGGTTTTCACACCCTCCATCAAAAGCACTGAGGCATTTCTCCGTAAGAGTCCCAGAGGAAGCAGGCTGCTTAGAGCAAAAGCCTGCCTTTTTTCTTCCAGAGTTTAATACTTTAGCAAATGGTACCTTACCAAAAAATGACAGCTCAAGTTTGGAAATCTTATGGGAAATACCATTGTGTTGCTGAATCAGCCACCACTTCACTCACTCAGGGCTGCAGCATTAGTATGCCTGGTGATCAGACCAGCAGCATCACTTATCACAATGTGGAGGTGCTTTGCATCAGGGAGCAGAGAGGAAGCACAGAAAGAACCCCTAAACTCCTGGACTATAGTAAGTTTGTGCTACCTATGCATGCTGTGTTGGTATCAGATTGACATATGTGATTTCATACTACCCATGCAAACTACTACAGATCTTTCCTTTTTGCTGAACTATTCTTAGTGCAAAAGATTTTCCTTTCTAATGCTGTGACAACTGCATTTTCTGAGACTCCAAATAAGGCTCTCAAGCAGCAACACCTTTCTCTTTCTCATCCTTGCTGTCACCAGAAGCCTCACTTTGCTACCAGTAAGTGACAAGCGAAGCCAGTACTAGGGCTCTTCGACACGAGTGGAGCTTAACTCATCACTCTCATAGCTCCTGCTTCTAAAGTTGAAGTCAGTAAATGACCATTCATGATGGCCTCTTTCCCATCCCACTATAGATCTTGGTTTCCTCTCCAGTGGTGCTGATTCTGACTCACCAGCCACACATCATTGTAAGCCTGACTGGTCTGCATGCATGTTTCCTCACACTTCTCTGTTTTTCCTCTTAGTGACTATAAGTGGAGATACTCTTTCCAGAAGATTTGTGATGAGGAGATTAGAGCTTGTTTCACTTAAGGACACTTTCCTGCCTGAGCAGAAGCACCTTTCTCAAAGATAGTTGAATGTTTTCTTCTCTTGCATACCAGAAGAGGCTTACTTGTCTATCTTTCTGGTGTGAGGAGAGATAAACCCTCACAAACATTACATGCCTCCATGTCAGGAAGGGCCTGGGGAGAGGCCAGCAAAGACAGAACCCTGAATAGAACAGGTGGCTTATCTTTCCTCAGGCCCAGTGCTCCGGAAGCACTGTTAGCGTTTTTCTTCATTAGGTCTAGTGTTCTCAACTTTGGAATAAATTTTCCTGAAATCCTTCCACTGCCTGGCATTCTGGGGGTACCTGCATGTTATCTTTACACTGATCAAGCCCATCTGTCCTTTCTTGTCTGGATAGACTGCATCAGAAAGTATGTTTTAAAAGTTCCTGTTGATTTCCGCAAACCTAGATTTGTGGAGAGGCAAGTGTGAATAGCACATCTTTTCCTCCGTGCTCCACTCCTAGATGCTCATTCGACATTTCAAGAAAGTGAAATGGCCTGGCAGGAAATCAAAATATGAAGGGATTTGTCTTGCACAAAGACAGACATAAGCACATGCATGCTGCTCCAAGGACATGCTTCTGCATTTCTGCTGTACTGCAGCAGTCTGGCTCAGGAAACAGGATACAGATACTCGGCTTTCTATCAGTTTATACCAGACACCAGTGTTTTGTATGAAGACGTCATTGTTTACTTCACCTGACTGAATGCAGTTCTCATTTTACAGGGAACTTAATTTCAGTGGATTGCAATTATCCCCTTTTGTTGCGTATACTATTCTATTTCTTTCCTAGAACATTCCAACCTGAGCTCTTACAGCTCATGTACCAGGACATACTGCAATCCTTGTCTGTTTAAAAAGTATCTTGACATAAAATTGAGACAAATAAGTTTCTTTTTTTTATTACAGCATCAGTTAATTTCAGTTCAGAGATGAATGGCTCCCAGAGAGAGTAATCTGAGAATGTTTATAAAACAGCATCAGAGGTTTGGTTAACTGCATCTGAAGCTACATTAATCCTTGTAATTTCATTCAAATTCTGCATGAAGAGGAACACTTCAGTGTCTCAGTTAAGATGTACTGCAGTATTGCCCTATCTTTTTATCATTTCAGATCTCTCTTTTAGCAGGTAATAGGTAGAAAGTTATAGACTAAGACTTCTGCAGTTTTCAGTTATTTATACTGAGAATAGTATCTTCTTTATTATTTCTTCCTTCTTGACAATCCATCCCCTAAGTCAAAGATATGAAGATTGGAAACATCAATAGTTATTCAATATTTGAGAGCAAAGCTAGTTGCCTTTCTTCACGGTGTTAGAGGAGCCATTTATCCTAATGCTGCTGGTGACATTCAGAACAGTCTCAGTCAATAGCTAGAATCTAATTTCACAATTCTGATCCCTCCATGGCAATATTGTCTCAGCTGCAGTGACACCTATCAAAACAGCTTGAGGTCCAGTCCTCAGTCAGGTGTTGTTTTGATAAAATCAAGAAAGGCACAACTTCTTCACCCTCTCTTCTTCACCTCCAAAAAGAGCTACAGTAACATGCACATCTCTGAAAAACACAGCACCATTGATAACAGACTCACTGTAACTCTCTGAAGTTTTTTCTCAGCCTTGGCAATATTGAAAGAAAATTGCAGTGAGTTTGTGGTTTGACATGAAAGTTGGCTCTATTACCTGACTCATGCTAAGTACATACCTCAACACTTTAAGGAACTGGGCCACAGTGATAACCATGTGCAAAAGGCTCAAAGCCTGTGAAATAGACTATGTAGAAAACAGTGTGATTGCCAAACCTAAACTAAATTTTATTTTACTTTTCCATGAAAATTAGCTACCCACAATCCTTGAATATTAGGTCATAATTCACAGTATCTCTGCCATTATTTCAGTTACAGGTCTTAAACATAGTTCAGTTACTCGAACTTTAGGTGTGAAATATAGCAGAACTAGTTCTGGAACACTGGGAAAATGCAGTTTGTACAAACATGAGCTCTTTGAGTGGAAACTTAGCAACTTTATCTACACCAAGCCCTTCCTTACACTCCCTGAAGAGTACACTACTAAAGATATGGTGAGGACCTATAGATGTGGTCTCTGGATTTTCAAAGTTCCCCTTACCCCATCTGAGAGCACAGGAAGATCATAGGATAAAGAGGTATCAGATACAAAAGTCCTTCAGGCTTCTTGGTACAGTGTGAAAAAGTGCGTTGCACAAATCAAAGTATCAACTTTAATTTTTAAGTCTAAGTGAAAGCTTGTATAAAGCAGCATCATTAGAGTTCCAGCTTCTTAAATAATAGTTGTGAATTTAACTGATATTATTAACACAGAGATAAAAAACAAACACACAAAACCACAAATACAAACCCACAAAATAACTTGTTATGTTAATGTTCTTGTTAAGTTGATGTTCTTGTTTCCAACATTAATGAGGTTCTTCATACTTCCACGTACAGTGGTTTTAGTGCCTTACTGGTGTTATATTAATGATTAGTGTAATTTTCTAAAGAAACTTGTGTTATCTGATTAATCCTCTACCCCCACCTGATTGGCTATAACTCAATACATAATTCAAAAAATGTCTGGACCATTGATAGTACTGCAGAAATGTTAAGGAGCTCACAATAGTCAGAGGCTCTCTAGAGACTTGCCTAGACACCCAATCTATGTATCTTCCTAGGACAAAAAGAGAGAAGACCTCTAATGTGGAAAACCATGAAGGGATTTCCTCCCATGGCTCCTTCAGCGGGCAAAGGGAACGCTGATTAGTCCCATTTTTACAAAAATTGATTGACAGGGAGTGATGTAGCATTCTGGGGAGCCACACCAATCATTTGGGTAAAACTAACCCTTTCACAGTTACACCGTCCAGCTCTGCACTCAGACCTAATTCTCCTTGTCACTGGTCAAAAGTAAGACTTCCCACACCCACAATGTAGCATTTTACACACGATTATCCTGTTTCTTGATAAGTCAAGAGAAAGTTTTGAAAACTGACAGGAATCACAATATTTTGCTGCCAAAACTAGTCTACTTCATGCCACCTTGTGGTTGGTCCAGTGTCTTAGAAAGGAGCTGAGAGGAAACAAACATACTGCCCAGCCAGAATGGCAGCATCCTGCAGAAATCCTACATCCCTTTTCCTCTAGTATAAATGCTTACAGAAGGCAAGGGCAACCAAGAACCATGTCCAACCTTATAACATCTCACAGTTCTGATATACTCTAGAAAGGGTTTCTGTAAAATGCTCTTCCCCCACTGATTTCACTGGGGTTGCGCCCATAAACACTAACCCACATCCCAGCCATCTGCTCCAAAGAGCAAAGTACAACAGTTTCATGATACATTTTTATCTGCCATGTGGCTGTATTGTATTATCGAAACATGATAACCTGGAGAAAACATAAAACATAAACAGAATTTACAACAGAACAGAAGGCAAATAAGCACTCCAGTTTCACTGCTGAGTAAGAGTAACTCAATTATATGGGAATATGCGGGAAATTTAACTTTCAGTTACAAAAAGCAACTTGTTTTAACTCAGAAGTGCAGAATATTTGTGTGCACTCTCACTTTATAATAAATTACAAGTACTGATATATCCAATCAAGGAACAAACATTGTGACAGAAAAACAGTGTCAAGGAAGCAGAAGCTCATAAAACAGAAGTTATTGCAAGCACAAATTTCAAATTCCAAACCTTAAACACTGTTTTACAGAGAATTTTTCCCCTTTCAGAGATGTATAGACATTGGAATAGGTTGCCCAGGGAGATGGTGGAGCCACCATCCCTGGGGGTGTTTAAGAGGCATCCTGGATCTGGTGCTGGGTGATGCAGTTTAGTGGTTTAGTGGTTACAGTGGAAGTGCCAGGTGGACGGTTGGACTGAGTGATCTAAAAGATCTCTGCTAACCTTGATGATTCTATCATTCTTTAATTCACTAGATACAGCTTGCTTTGGATGGTTCACTGTCTTTCAAACTTCTTTCATTCATCTTTAAAACATCCTTTGACTTTGGTGGACTTTGAATCAGGCCTCACAAGCTGTGGGCACTGTAATCAGATGCCTTCGCTTTATAATTGGCATGACTGTTAGCAAAATCAAATGAAGTCATATGTGTGTGTCTGCAGTAAAATAAGTCTGGAGCAGAACTTAGACTTATTACAAAGTATCACTACAGTTGAAAAATACAATGGCTTTTTCTGTGATAAAAATCACTGTAGATACTCATCATGTTACACTTTTTCAGAATGTGAGTGCCTGTGATAATGACTGGACTAAGCCTTGATCTAGTATTGCTCTCTGCTGTTCTTCTATTACATAAGTATTGGCACCAGGACTCAAGAGGTTTACAGGTTGCCAGCCTGAATTTTGGAAAGGGGAAATAAAGCATACTGGGGCAGTTGCTGTTGTCTTTAGCAAATGCAGTACGTCCTTACCTGAAATCAGACACTTTAGCATCAGTCAAACACTGCAGCTGTGGCATATAGCTCAGTTTAAGGAGATTCACCTTGGACCTCTTTCACAGCTAATTCTGTCCACTTTAGGAGCATAAGCATAAGCAGCATAAGAGAGAAACATACTGCAGCACTTCATCTCTTGTGGTTGGTACTACTCCACTCTGCAGCAAGCACCATGCATTCGGTACAGATAAAGAGGAAGGTGCCTAAATGAGCTTTTGAGATATTTATGGGTGCTAGAGAGAAAAAAAAAAAAACCACACACACATTTACTAAATGCTGTTTTTAAACATCTTACTACAATGTGCTCAGATTTATCTTTGATAGAAGATCTAAATAACAAGTGTAAGTGCACTCTGTGGAGTGACAGCCATGCTCTGCATGTAAGTCATGCCCCACAGGTTCTCAGCAATGCAGTGTGCAATATATACACAAGTAGAAACCTCCACAAATAAAGTAAAAACACCAGAGAAGCAGTAGCAGCATTTGAGATTGAAACACCTGATTTAGACAAACAGGCAAAGCCATGGAAACGGATTCTTTCATTTCAGTGGAAATTAACTGGGTCGGGAATCACTGGAGCAATAACAATGAAGGGCAATTGATCACTGTCCACCTCCTCTTGGCTGAGCCACCCATCTCTGCACTTGGCTCTGATTGTCATTTCCCCGCTGTTCTCCCAAATCTGTGATTTGCTTCCCATGTGGAGGAGTGATCCAGCTTCAGTGGAGTTGGAGAGGTTGCTCACCCCAGCGACTCCTAATCCTGGTAGTTAGGAAAGTACTTTGACCTGTAGGAGTAAAAAATCTAGACCCCATGTGCTGAGAGGAGGATCTTATTGTGTGGTGAATAGAAGTTATGGAAACTTCATATAGGAACACACCATGGGCAGGAAACCAGTGTCAATCTTCAGAAACAGTCTGTATCTGAAGATTATTCTCTGAGAGAGGGTATTTGTTGTAAATTAGAGTGAATCCACACTTGAATGCAATATTTTAAGTGCAACTGCCAAAATTTAGAAAATTTTTAAATATTTTTTATTGTCTCTCCTTTTTTTAATTTTCCTTTGCACAGCAGTTGCTACTTATGCAAAAAGCTAATTTGGTGTCTTTAAGTGTGTTTTGGGAGAAGAGTCTCCAAAGTAACCTTCATGGGACAAAATTACTAGAACTGGCTGATGCTTTGAATTCATGACATTTTAATTTTAAAAGTTTTCAAAAGTCAGTTTTCACAGGAGCCTTATTCATTATAACCATAAGGCAAAAGACAACATCCACCATGTTAATTAAATAGGAGAGAGGGAAAGAGAGAAAGTAGAAGTTAGGACTTAATTAGAATACCACAGATAGTGGGGGAAAGAACCCTTAGAAATACAAGATAGGAGAAAAGTAGGTCTTGCTAAGGACAGGATGGATAATAACATTTTTTTTCTCTGGTGAAAGCATGTTCCTGAGCATCATCATCTTTCCCTTTTTCAAAAGTGAAATGGAAATTGAACTTTTTATTCATTCATGGACTTTCAGGATTTGGGGGGAAAGACGAACGGGAGCTGCTAAAGGCGCTATCTAAGAAGCTACAATTAAACAGATAAATAAAAACCTTTCCATGCAAAATAAAGAAATCTTACTAGTCATACATACATACATAACCCTTGCTTAATATCATACATAGTTCAGCAGCTCCCAGGCAGCTGATTTGTTCCTCACTGCTGCCCCAGTTCCTGCAGTAGGGGCCCTACTTTTAGGGGAGCAGGAAAGCCAAACAGCACAGCAAATTGCTATAAAATATCAGAGAAAGAAGGGTTTAGCAATGAAGTCAGCTGTCTACAGTCAAGCTCGTGAAGAATAGAATTTAAAACATCATCCCAATTTATTTTCCCTCCCTTCCCATTAGAAGCTGATCTTCCAAGCAGAGACATATGTGGATGCAAACTTAGCAACCATGAAGCTGCTGTTGTTTTACCTTTGACCAAGGACCTTGCCTGGTTGGCTATACACTACATCAAGGTGTGTTTTGAGGGACATTAAAGTGTCCCTCATTCTTTGTATGACTAGAGCAGAGAACCCCAAGCCCACAGGAAAGCTGTGCTGCATCCTTAGTGTGATTAGCAGTGGTTTAACCAGCAGCTTCTGGTCTAACAGTGTGACTGAATAGGGCCCGAGGACCCATTCTTCACAGCTGCTATTTTTTGAGTGTCTTTTATTTGATATTTCATGCATATTTATAAAATAGCTCATTTGCATGCTAGCCAATAACTTACAGGTACACAGAGATTTTGAGTTATTTTTTTAAGGCAGGGCATTTGCCAGGACAGAAAGACATATTGCACACTATGTTGTGATACTGATGAAACAAATACAATACTTAAAATTAACAATATAATGTTAGACACACATCATTTTTCCTGCACCTGTTTCTTCAGCAGTTTGAGGAGTTAACAGGCAAAGTAGAGCTGATCCCTCTGCCCAAAGGAGCTGAGTGCTTTGAATTGTTTTGACGATGGTTTGGTTTGGTTTGTTTCATCACAGTAGGGAATAAAGTTCTCTGCAGAAGGGAAGACATAACAGGGAATCACAGCCAGGATTATAAGCATCAGTTTATGGAGGGGAAATGATTAATTCATCTCATTTCTGTTGAACCTTCTTGTTTTTGAGCCGTGGAGCAGGCTCTGAGTTGGAGCTGCATGGGAGACTGGCAGGAGCTGGAGCCATAGCCCCCAACACCTTCATCAATACCAGCATGACCCTTGATCAAAAAATATGAACGTCCTGAGCACTGATTTCCATTATATTTGAAGCTGACATTTCATGGGCTTTTCTTTCCTGTCAGTTCAAGAATTAGATTGAGAGCTAGCTGCATCCCACAGAGTAATGTTTTAATCACTAATACTGTAACTACAATAAAGGGGACATTCGCTGCCTTTAGCGTACTAGTTCTCTCCACTGTGCTTCATTCATTAGGACCAGCGTCTCCTGATTAGCTGCAGGGAGACCCCCTGGAGTCACATTAATCCTGTCAATTCAGTCAGTCGCTGCGGCTCTGCAGGATACGGCTGCTGACTGCAGGATCAGAGAGATGCTCTTCTGCTTGGTTTAAGCTCAGCATGGGTCCAGAGGCAAAAGCGATGAACACCTTCCCACTCTGTGTTGTGCTGGGAGAGCTGCGCTGAGATGCGGCCGTGCCTTCACCCACACATGCAGCAGCTCGGCAAGGGGGGACAGCGGGGCAGAGCGGGGGCGCTGGGAATGCTCGCTGCTTCACTCCTCCAGCCAGTTACCTGCGGCCGGTGGGATGGAGAACAGCCTCACACATGTGCCGAGGATGACTGCAATCGTCACACCAGCACCTGGAAATCCAGAGAAATGGCAGCGCGGCAACCCCTGGGCAAAGGTGGGCATTGAAATTCAAGTGAACATCGCAATGAATGTGTCCCCGGTAGGGGGATCTGCGTGTGCTCTGGGAGCCTGGCGTTCCCAGGCTGTGCCAGAGCACTTCTCCTGCAGATCACTGAGGCACATGCAAGGGGGGCCAATACTCCTGCACGCAGCAGTACCAATTAGCTAGATAGTTTATCCTCACCAGGCTGCTGTTGCCTGAGGTTTGGTGAAGACAGGAAGCGATATCAAATGTGGCTGGGCAGCTCTCCAAGAAGCACTTCCGAAGAAGAAATCCGAGGAGGACAAGCCAGCCTGTAGTTTTTCCAAGGAAGTTTCTGTCAGGCTTTAAAAAAACACTTTGCAGCATGAAGGGCTAGTAAGCATTTCAGATAAGCCCAAACTAACAGCAAGAAGGACCAGGTAACGCTTTCAAATGAAAAGGCAATTACTAAAAGGGACACACTCTGAGGCCCTGGACGAGGACCTGAGCACAAGAGCAGATAATGATTGCTGTAGCTTTTGTTTTTCTTCCATCTGCACATTATTCCAGCAGTAAGCCCAGCCCACGGAGGCTGCAGGCTCTACTGGAAAGTTTCCCTTAGCACAGCCACACTGACTTCAGATGGGTTTGTTCTTGTCGCTGCAAACCCCTAAGGATGGTTCACTCAAGCACACCTGAACCTCCTGCAGACCAGGGCAAGCACAGCATTTCAATGAGCCACATCTAAGAGGTACAGGCACAGCCCAGAGCACATCAGCACCCACCAGTGAAGCTGTCCTCATCCCAGGAAGCAGACGATATGAAAAATGTAAGGTTTCAGCCACTAGGGCATGTTAAAGAGGGAGAGAAAAGCAAAACGAAAGGGAGGGATATGGGCAAGAGAAAGAGCCATGGAGATGAAGGAGGATGAGCTGGTATATCAGAGAACCTAGGAGGGAGGAAAGAGGGTGAACACAAAGTCACAGCTGAAGAATCAATTAGCTTTAGGAAATGAGTGTCCACAATAACAACTCCATTACAGGCCCCACCTCCTGTGTGAGGGACAGTCCTGCCTCTGTCCTTTTGGGCACTCAAAAAGGAGATACTTCATAGACACCCTCTCTCCTGGTCCTGCTTTGCCCTAAAAAATGGCCATCTGTGACTGCCTTGAAAGGAAGATTCACAAGGCATCGAAGGATAAGCTCCCCCTTTCTTCTCCACAGCTCTTGGGAGGCACTCCAAGACCACTGAGATAAATAAATAGATGTCTAAATGCCACCTCTCAGTGTCTATTAATAAGAAACAAGCAACAAGCTGGCTGGGTGGGAAAGATTTCCTTGGCAGTTTTCTCTTTGCTGCTGCTGAGCTGTGGGCAGCATGAGTTGGGACTTGTATTGATTGTTCTGTTTGTAATTTAGCATAAATGCAAATGCAGGTTGAGACCCAGCGTGTTCTGTTTAGTAGAAACCATGAAAAGAAAAGGAAATTACTATAAATTAAATGTTCCTGTCTCTACAGGCATTGAGATGGGGATTCTGATTTATTTTAGCTGTGGCAGAGAGAGGCAGTAACAAGAAAACAACATTTATTTGAGGGAGAAAGATTGACTAGAAGCTTGCCTCAGTAGCAAAAGTTTTTTATCTCAGGAAGCATAATAAGAGGTTTTAAAATACTGTCAAAACAGATAACATCATAGAAAAACTTCGCAAACAAACAACTTTAGGGAGAAGCTATACATTTCAGACCAAAGGTTCGTCTAGTTCAGGACCCTGCCTCCGGTGTGGTTGAATGCTGAATCCCAGAGAAGGGTGAGAACAAGGCAAATATACCTAGCACTTCCCTGAAAAACTCGACCACAGCTCTGCAGCACAGGAATCTTCCTGAGCCTGCTGCAGATACATCTTTGGATACATCTTTGTAGGCCTGATGGTTTCCACACATCTGAGATCAAACATCACAGCTGGCTTCAGCCACCTGCCAGCCTGGCACTTTTGATTCAAGTTCTTTCAATGGAAGCTCAGATTTATTTAAGGTTAGAAGACTTGTCTCCTCTCCACAAATGACTCAGACCAGTGATCTCAGCTCTTTCTGTGTTTGATAGATTAGTGCTTAAACAAACCTTACAGACTGCAAAATGTCTTTTAGAGAGCCATTTTTTTTTCTACTAAGATGCATGACTTTAAAATCCTTTCCTACCCTTGAAAAGTTATTATGTGAATGTGAAATCCTTTTCCTTTATTTGGAATTTTATTACAAAACTTTCTTATCAGAAAAAAAAGTTTATTTTGCACTGTTTTTTTATAGTTTAGTTTTGTCAGAACTGCAGAGCCATCATGAATATGGAAAAGGGATCAGATTTTTACTTTAGTTTGTGTATCAACAATTGAATTATAAAACAAAAGAAATTCAGACTTGAGAAGTTTCAGATATGAGACCAATAGTGAAATTAAAACTAAGTAAAAGACATTAGGACATGTAAGGTTTTTGCGAGCTTCCACTGTGTTACAGTATTCAAATTTACTGGATGCAATGAAGGAAAAATACTTCTATACCTGGGCAATTCTGGCATGGGTTTTGTGGTCTTGTTCCAAAATCATCAGTTTAGTCTCATCCCATTCTGTCACAAAACCAAGTGATCTCCAAATTAACTCACATTGGGGAAACCAAAGCAAAATTCACAGAGCCAAAGCTCACAGCAAGAGTAGAAATAAAATTTAAAAAGAAAGTCTTCTTGTGACTCTCTATATAACTACACTGGCATTTTGCAGTAGCAGGTGAAAAGAGAGGCCCAGGACAAAAATGTCCTCTCTGTCCTCACACTTGTAAGTCAGCCAAGCTGGCTACCCTGGTGAGAACTGCCTGGGTCGGGCAATGGGCCCCCATGTCTTCCAGAGGAAACACTGCCTTAGAAAACACCAGGCACTTCCTGCCTGGCATCGCTGCTGTCACCTTGGTGTGGTGTTTTCAGAGCTCCCTTAATCCAGAAGATTAGGTGGATAGTAAGATGAGTGGTGGCAAAGCAAGACAAGATGAATCTTGCTGTTGGTCAAACCTACTTGGCTTTGGAGAAACAATGCTTATTTTCAGAGAGGAGAGGTGTGTGAGACTGGGGTGCTGGAGTCACAAAGGGCATCCACAACTTCCCTTGATGTGCCTGGAGCTCTGGCAGAGACATTGCAGGAATTTGCAGTGTTCTATCCAAAAGTAAAAAAAAATTCTGAGACATAAACTCAAAGCACAGTATGAAACTCCAAAGCCCATAATCCTCTCCCTGAGAGAAATGAAGCACCAGCTAAGTCCTCAAAGCACAACTACAGAAGTAGACACCCACACACAGCCACCTGTATTCCGTAACTCTTCCATTTTGCTGCAGTCTGTACTGCTGAAGGTCTTCAAACTTCATTGTATAATTAGTCCTGAGCCTTTTGTAAAGCCTCAGTTCTCGGAGTCATGTGTTAGCAGTAGAATGAGTTCCCGCTTCTGGAAAAACAAAGGCTTCCAACCTCCCTTGATGCTGAGAAAAAAATTAAAACCATGCACCTGGAAATGCAAAAAAACCTTAAAATTACGTATTTATTTTTCAGTCTCAGAACTGTAGCTCACAAGTTTTGACTACTTTACACACTGCCGCGTAATTCTGTTTGTTGCATAAATTTCCCTCAAGCTCATCTGGCATAATTTTACAAATGTCTATGGCTTTGATTTACTTTTTGGAAGTTTATTCTTTATAAAGACCTAAGAAACTCGTGTACAGACACAGGTAAAGCTATTTTCAGACTTGTAAAGGTGATTATAATGGAAGAGTAATCATTTACTTTAACAGAGCATACAGAAAAAAAAAAGGGAACACTTTTTCTATGGTCATTAGGTCAGCAAGTGAGAACATGTAGATTTGATTTCCCCCCTAACCTTTGAAGTGTTTCTTGATATTAGTCAATCATGTCTCTCCTCCTGAACAACTGGGTACCACCTTTCTGCTTTGCAGGGATGGGCACAGCAGCCTCCAGGGCTGCCAAGGTTTCCAGCATGCTACTCCCCTGGAGCCCAGTTCCCAAGTGGAGATGGACCCACAGTCTCAGGCAGAGGGAAATGCTCATAAAAAGAAAAGAACTCACAAAAGCTGTGATTTTGTATGCCAGGCTTTCTAACCTAAAGGCTACAGAAGCCCCATGGCTCTTCAGTTGCTGGAGACAGTGCAGATATCTCCAGATCCATGTGGCCAGGTTGTTGAGCTTGGGCTTGGGAGACTTGGACCTCACACGTCCTGTTAATATGCCATGGCTGAGTTACCTCTGCCAAGCCACGCCACGTCCTGGTGCCACAACTGCTTCCCCTGTGAAGCTCGAACAGCCAGGCCATAAAATGAAATGAGTGAGTGAAAATTAGCATCTTTAACTTTAACACAGCAGATAAAGTCTGCTGCATTAATACAAACAGACTTTAACTCCACTCCTGGGAGGTCTGAAACCTAGGCTACCCTGGACTGAAGAGATAATGTAGCTTCGACAGAGCAAGCGCAGTTCTCCTCTGCTTTGTGCATGGTCCAGTCAGTGCAGGCAGGTTATGATGGCTGAAGCACATGGCAGAACAGCCCCTTCATGAGTCAAACCTAGGCATTAATGCAGATTTTGGGAATAACCAGAACTCTGGGTTTGTTATGCAGCACTGAGAGCTGAGTAATATCTTCTCATTTTTTACCAGAATCACCATGCTTGTTGGTTTAGGAGCACTGAATTTGTCTGTGTTCGGTGAAATTTAGGGATAGATCATATATTCTAAACCATTTTTTGCTTCTCTTTGTGACACCTGTCAGTTACTCAATAGCTGACAGCAAATGCTGTTCTATTGATTTATTTTTCTAAACACTACAAATCATTCCAGAAGATGGATGTGAGCCTGTTGTAGTAAAAACATTTCTTTAAAACAGAAAGCAAAAAAAAACAACCAAAGTAACCAATGATGCAGGCTCTCTTCACCCTCCCCTCTAAGGTAAATGGATAGTTGCAAAAAATGGGGCTTTTTTTCCTTTGGTTAAAGCTTGCCATCTGGTGGAATAAGACCAAATCAGCTGCTCTGCTGTGGGAGGAAAACAGGAGAAAACATCCTTTTTCTTACAGGAACAGTCATCTGGTATTCCTACAAGACAGAATCTGGATCATTCAGATATGGCTGACCTTGTCTGCCTTGAAAGCTAAATACAGTGCTGAAGAATGAATATTGGCACATCAGTAGATTTTGAACTTTGACAGCACAGGAGCTTTATTTAATTTGATCAGCTGACACAAGAAGTTTTAAATTGTGCTCAGCAAAGACACACTGCCATTCTCTCATAGATTTTGAAAGCTAACATTATTTATAGTGTATAAGCTATGTTTTATTATTTCAAATTAAATGAATAAAATCCCCTGTGACCAATCTTGTGAGCAGATAAATATAATCCTTTATCCTTGAGTTAGCCCTCCATGAGATTTCTTACCAGACAACTGGATTATTCATCTAAAAGGGAAGGAAAAAGTTAGGACAGACAAAGAGCAAGAGATGAGGAGATGGAAGATGAAGAGAAAAAGAGAAGGAAAGGGAGGGAGGGAGACTGGGAGATGGGAGCAGAGAGAGCGAGAGAGACAAGGTCCTTCACATGGATTTCAATTTTACTGCACCACTGATACTCCTAGTCACTTGAAGCAGCTGCTTCAAAAAAGTGGCTTATGGAGCTGACAAGGAAATGTGATCATTTTTTCATTGTTGTTCTTCATCCTATAAAAAGAGTAGATAATATGCTTTTATCCAGGGATACTCCACAGCTATCTTTTCCTCAGTTTCATGGGGATAGGTGCAATTTATAATTAAAGTGAGGTTAGTATGACGGGATCTACCTTTAAAACAAGCAGAAAAGCCTTTTGAATCTGAGGCTTTTTCCCATCTCATTTGTTAGAGAAAAAGCAATGATGATAGGTTTCATTACCTTTTTTTTCCTCCCCATACCATTGTGAAGAAATGGGAACAGCGGGTAAAGGGCCCTCTACCTAGTGCTGGAGTATGAAACCTTATCCTTCTTGCAGGAAGATATTTTTACTTTTAAAGTGAGACTCTGTTTGTGCTGAAGCCAAAGCAGGAATCTCTGGTGGGGTCAAGAGGAATCATTGTCTATTTTGCAGTCCCTCAAGACAACAAACATGATACTTCCTGCCCTGTTCCTTGCTCTAATCACACTTTGGTGTTATCAGCTGAAGCCATAGGAATCAATCAATGTATTTATGAGACCAAGAGCTGACAGTCTACTCAGTTCCTCTCCTACACCATATAGCCATCCACTCCTCATGACAAACAGCAAGAGATAAGGGTGGGAAGAGCAGTGGCCATGGGAAACTCCTTCCCTCCTCCCATCCTCCTTTGGTGCAATAGTCAAAGGCATATCTAAACCCATGTGGTTGAAAAGGCAGTGGAAATGGAGGATAGCTTGCATTCTGCCCCTGACCTCTGGCTCAGAGAGCCCTTATGGCATGACTAATGCGCATTTACACAGCCCTCAGAGCCCAAGGATGAATTGCACTGTGAACAAGAGTGGCCCTCCATAATAAATGGGTCTCCGGATCAGCTCCTTGACCTGTGTGCATGTGTGTTGGCTTAATTCACTTATCCCTATGATCAGCATCTGTGCTAAAACACTCTTTTCCTTCCCTTTTCTAAATTTCTGCAAATGCTACCCTTCAGCATACCTCCCCAGGAGCATCAGCCAAAATCCAGAACCCTTATGGCCCACACCTCTTTGCAGACAGTGCAGCCCTCTTCCTGATCAGGCTGTTTCGCTCAAAAAAAACCTCAACACATTCTTAACTCAAGGTTGCTGTTGGATGTTTGCCCTCAAGGTTTCCAGGCACAGAAATACTACTGCCTGAAGGCAGTAGGTAAGAAGTAGGTCATACGAGTTGTTCCTCTCGTTATTATGCTCTGTGTGACTCAGATATTTCCCTTTGATGGCAGTCAAGGCAGAGCATTAGGAAGCCTGTAGCATGGCAATTCCACAACGGCAAGGAATGAACAGATATGTTGTTCTGCTGTGTGGGGTTAAAACATTAAATGCGATCCTTTGCGTATAAAAGCACAATGTCAAATCATTGCGCACAGTACCAAGAGCACAGACTATATGCCTAGAAACGTTTCTTTTCTGGCTTGTTACCTACCATGCCTGGTGGTCATGGAATTTTTTAATCTGTTGTAATTTTGGTTCTGCTGGTATAGCCCATTTATGTCTATTTCTCCAGGGTAGGTTGGTGGGGAATTTAGCCCCACCAGCTAATCTCAGCTTCTTGCCTTGCTGAGTCCCTCACCCTCCTCAGTGCCCATGGTTCCAGCGGTGAACCAACCTAGATTAGCTCAATGTGAGAGAATACACAGTACCCTGGACTTTGGAAGGTCTTCACTGAAGTCTTTCTACTGACCCATTGCCCCCAAAATGTAACATCTAAGAAAAGGAAAGGGCAAGTTATATTTAGTAATATAACACCCTAGAATTTATATGGCCAAAAAAAATCACTTACCATGCAACAAAGCTGACAGAAATGAGATTTACTCTTGCAGCTGCACGCTAAATTTGTCCCTCACCATGAGAAAGAGAAGATGGTTTAATGTTTTACAAACTACACGTTTTGGGCACAATGTGAGTGCTACTGACTTTCAGTTTTCTGTTATTGCATTGTTACAGAAACTGGGCTGTTTTCGGGCTACATAATGGATCGGGAATTACCAGAGAAAAGGAGCCAGAAATCTTTTAAATCAATGGAAAAGCACTGAAATATGAATACGTTCAAACTGAAACAGATAACAGAATTAGATACAGATTTATGAATAACTGGTAAAAGCAATATTGTAGCTCTCCAAAATGACAAACTGTATAGCAATGTTAATAAAGTTCCCATATAAGTGGCATCTAAGAGTGATAACAGCACCAGAGAATCACACAATGACAGCATGTTTGAGGTTGGAAGGGACCACTGGATGTCATCTGACCCAGCTCCCTGCTTAAGCAAAACCACTTGTATCCTGTTGCCGAGGACCACGTCCAGACAGCTTCAAAAGCTGGATATTCAGAATGTCTCCAAGGATGGAGACTGCACAGTCTCTTGGGGCAACCTGTGACTGAGCTCAGTCACCCTCACAGTGGAAATTTGTTCAGAGGCATGTTCAGCGGGAACCTCTTGTGTCTCAGGTTGTGCCCGTTGCCTCTGGTCCTGTCACTGGCAGCTGCTGAAAAGAGCCTTGCCTCCATCTTCTTTCCACTCTCCATTCAGGTATTTACATTACTCTCTTGAGACTTCTCTTCAGTAGGCTAAACAGTCCCAGCTCTCTCACTGTCCAACAGTCACTGAAAACTATTGTCCCCAAATTGAAAATTCAAATAAAGTTTTCAAGGACACATAGCTCTTGCCCTTGAAGATTAGCTCTGCAAAGCCTCACAGTTCTGAAGTCAGTGAGACCTAAATCACAGGCAGGTATTTTCTTTCAAAATTTAGAAATTTTGCAGTTTGTCCACATCTTTAGCCACCTTTTCAATTTGTTTCTGGAACACTAAAAAATTTGTAATAGAAAATTAAGTAAACTAGTGTTGTCAAGCAAATACTGAAAAGGAGTTGCACAAAATTAATGTTTGAATTGAGATAAATAAACAACATAATAACAGCAAAAGGACAACCCTTACTGTCTTTGACATGAATGATTTTGCTATAACTATTTCTGTGACAGCTCTGAGAACATTTCACAGGTCTCCTGAGAAACCCACTGGGTGACCACTATTCTCATGGGCACAGCCAAAACTGTGTTGTTCTTATTCTTGTGTTGTCACTACAGTTTCAACAGCCTGGCCTTGGTGGCAGTGTGGACACAGAGAACTCGAAAAGGGTCAAAACTCCCCTGTTTTTAAGGTTTTTGCTGTCTCCACCCAGGAAAGGTCTGTACATCCAAGCAGCACTATAGGCTGGGAGCAAAGTGGCTGAAGAGCAGCCAGGCAGAAAGGGACCTGGGTTTCTGATCGACAGGAAGCTGAACATGAGCCAGAGTGTGCCCAGGTAGCCAAGAAGGCCAGTGGCATCCTGGATTGTACCAGCGATAGTGTGGCCAGCAGGACCAGGGTAGTAATTCTTCCTGTGTACTCTGCTTGGTTAGGCTGCATCTCAAGTACTGTCTCCAGTTCTGGGCCTCTCGGTTTAGGAAGGACATTGAGGTGCTGGAACATGTCCAAAGATTGGCAGCAATGCTAGTGAAGGGACTGGAGCACAAGTCCTGTGAGGAGTGGCTGAGGGAGCTGGGTGTGTTTAGCCTGGAGAAGAGAAGGTTCACGGGAGACCTTATAGCTCTCTACAACTCCCTGAAGGGAAGCTGTAGCACGGTAGGTATTGGTCTCTTATCCCAAGCAATTAGAGACAGGTCAAGAGGGCACAGTCTTAAGCTGCATCAAGGGAGGAAGAAGTTCTTTACAGAGTGATTTAGTTTTAGAATGGACTGCCCAGGGAGGTGGTGGAGTCACCACCTCTAGAGGTATTTAAGAAACTGGATGTAGTACCTAGTGCCCTGGTCTTGTAGACAAGGTGGTCTTAGGTCATAGGTTGGACTTGATGATCTCAGAGGTCTCTTCCAACCCGGCTGATCCTGTGATTCTGTGGTCCTTTCAAAGTAAGGCTCTCTTTACTTTTGAGGTTCAAAGACTTTCCATCACCCTGGGACCAAGAAGAGGAATTACAGCATGATCTAATTTTGACATGCACAGACAGGAAGCACAGACATGCACCTCCTTGTCCTGTTTGTAGCTGAGAATATGCTCAAAGAGCATGAAGGTGATTTTCTCTGACCTATGCTTAGCTCTTTCCCTATCATTCTTAGTGATCACATGGCAGATGTTGTTGGCTTTGGTTTACACCCACTACAGGGTTGCACATAAAATTTGAACTGCACCCACCAACTCTCTCAGATCAGAGAACAGACAACATGAACTGGAGGCAACATTAAGCTTCTCATTTAAGCTCTGGAGTCATTTCTAGGCCTGGCTTGTAGATCTGCAGACTCCAGAGCAAAACTGCTGTGACACCAAAAGTATGCCAACTTTCACCCACGCCTCTGCTTCCAAGGCCAGATCAGCAAATGCAAAGCTAATGCATTAAAATGATGAGTGACAGGTCTCCAAATGTGCTTTAAAAATAAAATTACATTAGCATGACAGTTCAAAGAGATTTCTCCCTACATTTTCCCATCTTAATTTTTACATATATATACAATATTCTGCTACAAATTCAGGCTCTCTGAAGTCACAGAGGCAAAAAAACCTCTTCATGGAGTCAAACATGATCTGAAATACATTGAAGAACTGCTCCAAGTAGAAAGGGCAAGTATGTCTTTAAAATTATGCAAAAGCAAGCAGGAGGAAAAAGAGGACAGGAGAGAGTGAAGGCAGTTCTCTGCAATGATATGATAAGAAAGCACATCAGAAGAAGAAAATTATGTCAAGCAATACAAGTAAATGAAATATTTAAAATAAAGCAAAATATTTAGGTCTAGAGACCAGCACAGACAAGAAAAATAGACATAATTCTTCTATAATTAATTGTGTCACATGTGTTTACCAAGTGACCCCTTTTCTTGTTTTTGAGTTCTAAAGACTTCTCATTGCTACTGCATTTAGCCTGCAGTGTCATTTGTAATAATTTCCTATTCCCATCTGATTGCCACGGAACAGAGCTTTTTCTGAGCACAGCTCGATAATTAGCCGCTGCAGAGTGTGGGAAGATTCCCCATCCCAGGCACACATGAAAGGGGAGGAGATAAACCTTTACGGGAAAAGAAGTGGCCTTATTATTTAAAACAGCAAGACATTTCTCAGGTAAGAACTCTGCTCTTGTTTCTCCCAGACTCACCAGCAGGGAAAAAAAAAAAAAAAAAATTTTCTCTCCTTCCCCACCTGACACACAGTGTTTCCACACGTGAAACAAATTACTTGGATGCAGCTGTGGATGCTGAATTTGGCTGGTTTAGTTACTGGGTGAAAATCTGAGCACAGCCTAGCACCTGGGAATTCACCAGTAAGCAATGTGTCAATAGATAAGCTATCCTTGGAGTCCTCATCTTCACTTCTATTAATAAGGTCTGACTGATGATTACTTTCCAAAGTTGTTTACTACAGAGGAGGCAGACCTTGACTGACAGAATAGAGCTGATATCAGGGGGCTGAAGGAGCTCAGGGGAGGCAGCATCTGCAGCCAGAGGAAGCTCTCTGTTAGGTCAGAAATTTCAAAGACAAACAGGGAGAGAAAGGATGTCAGTCCCTCAGCTGGTGAAGATGGTACTCCAGTTAACACTGTGTAGTAAGGCACACTACCCAGGAGCAACAAGAATTATTCTGTGTGCCTCATACCACAACCTCACAGTCACCTGGCACTCTCACGCTTTCCCTATCGATCTTTCAGCCCACGTAGTGTCACCATATTGGGAAGTTGAAGGGACATGGACTGGAAACGTCTTCTCTGAACTGGAAATCAACCTAGCAAAACAGTGAGAGAGAGCAAGTGCTGGTTTGGTTACTCTCAAAAAGAGTCTTGCTTCTCCCAGATGAGCATGCTGTGGTGAACATCTCCCATATCTGCAGAAAATAATTTCTAACTTTTAAATCATAAAATTCTTTGGAAAAATTACTGCTACACAGACATCCCTATGAGCCCAAGGGGCCAGAAAAACACATTGGGCATCAGAAGAAGGTGACTTATGCCCTTACCTATCCTCTTCTTTTAAAGAAAGGACCCCATTTTTGCAGCACTAAAACCTTAAAGATGACTTGTGCATTTACCACAAGGTTCCAAACCTATGGCCTGCCGTTTACAGTGACAGGTCTCAGGCAAGATTGTGCAACCACCCTCTTAGATCTTCCCTCACTGACATCAGTGGTAACTTCTCTATTCCCTTTGTCAGTGTGAAAGTAAACCAGTGACCTGTTGTCAGCACACCAGCCTCACCTTCTCATGCATTTAAGTGTCCTGTGCTGGAGTTTTAGTAACGCCAACACATTAATCTTGAGCCAAATCTCCTGGAAATCAGAGGAGTTCTTAGAAAATGTGTGGTAAAGCAACAAGACTCTTCAACAACTAAATGGATAAAAATATCAAGAGAGGACAGTATAGCTGCAATATGAAAAGTAGCACTTTGCTGCTATAAGCTTACTATTCCTAGAGGGCTTTCCTATTTGGCTGTTAAGATAACAGAATTAAAGGTGGGTGGGGGTGGGCATCACATACTTGCAGCTGTATAGACATAAAAACATGAACTTTATCCCTGCTGTAGATGGATATTAAATTCTATTTCATTATACCCAAGCATCACCAAACCCAAGGATTTAAGAATGAAAATATTGTGTGACATCATGGCTCCAATAGTCTATACACCCTAACTTTAATGACTTAGCTGTTAGAGATAATAAACGCATTAATTAATGGTGGACGTAATTGGACCAATCTTTAAAATGCAAATTATCAAAATAAAATCACTCCATTTTGTGAAATGCATGGATTTACACCAGGTTAAAAAAGAGAGATATGTTTCTCTATCTAATGTTACCCTCTAGATAACACCATTTCATGCACTGATTCCTGCCAGGAGCTCAGAGTTTTCATTTGAACTGCAGCACACTTTGCAGACCGAGATTAACCCTTCAAGCAATGAGGAAATTAAGACTCCATCATACCCCTAGATATTTTGCTTGAAGCTTAATTACAGTTTAAGAACAGCATGAAGCATTTCTCCTGTCTATTGGCTGTGCTCCTCCTTGCCAGATTATTTCTATATGTGGTGTGTTTGATTTCGTGAATAGATTTGAGGAGAATATTCTATGCCTCTAGCAACTGCTCCAAGCAGTTTTATGAGGAAATGGTTTCCTAGTTTCCATAATCGCCCTCAAAACATTTCACTGCAATGTAATAAGCATGAACAGCAATCAGTCATTCAACACCAAAGATGTTCCCAGCCTGATCACAGGGACCACTATTTAGAAACAAATGATGTATGTATTTCCAGGCTCCACTCCACAATGAGGAGGTTGTAGAGGAAAGAGGCGGTTATGAGACATATGGAAATAAATAAACTGAAAATAATCAGCTATACTTGTAGAAGTAAAATTAGGATTTGGGAATCATTTCCTAAGTAGGAAAGAAAAGTATGTGAGGTGAATAAAATAGTTTATATTCCTAAATTAATCATCTTTACTCAAACACAGTATGATTCCTTCTCAGGACATTAGTCTTGATTAGCTTTTATTTCTACGGGGAGCCCTGGTGTCTCTGGGCACTTGCACAGTATAGGCTCTTGCCTCACTTACTGGTGAGGTAGATCCCAGATGCTGGATCTTGCATCTGCTAAGAAAGTAAACTTAAGGTGTGTTACACAGGCAGCAATACCTATCCTCAGACATCATTGACATGCTGTGATGAAGCCCCTTGATGGCTCAAAATGTTACCTTCGTGTGAGCCGTAAATTTTGGCTGACATGATTTAATAACTGTTGAGAAGAGCCAGACCCAGTAGGCTTCAGGATCTGAGGAAGGTTTCCATCCCAGCCCAGTGGAGCTGAAGTAGGTCAGCTCCCAGGGCCAGGATGATCCCCTCACAGCCCCAGCAAGGCAGTTGGCTGCCATTCCCCCTTCCACATCACTGATGAAAAAATATTAAATATGGGTCTCAAGCCTTTTCCTGGAGACCTCAACTAGAAATAGTCAATTGGATGACATGCCGAGAGGACTAAATTTCTCAATTTTTCGATGAACTTCTTCTAAATTAGGTTCATTACTGATTTTGAATTATGCTAATCTTTTTGCACACGTATAATGCAGGACTGAGAAAAATGTCTTATGGAAGTGTAAGAACATTATGGCAACACAATTCAGACCATAAAAATTGATCTATTTCTTTCATAATATTGCCACCTATTTATTCTTTATTGACTGTGCCACCCCAAGTCTTTCCCACTGATTGCTTTGAGAGGTGGCTCCTACTTACTTAGTTTACTATATTTCCCCTTTCAGAACACTCTCTTCTCTGTTGCTTTTAAAAGAAAAAATGCTGATAATCAAACTTTTGTACTATTGTCCCATGTCCTTAAAAGTGAGGAATGCTGTTTCTCTGTAGAACTCTGCAAAGAGAGTTTGCAGCAAATTATGAAACCTAGTTTCTAATTGGCTTTCCCTACATAGTCTCTCTAGGGAAAAACTGCTGAAAGCTTTATAAGTCTGTGCTGATTTTGGATAAACCTTCACCAGTTCATGGCTTCTCATGAAAATCATGTACTTAGAAGACAGCTTGCACAATTTTACCACAGCTAAGCAGGAATATTTTCAAAGAAATTAGATGGCATTAAAATATGTTACTTTCTGGAAGACAAGTGTTTTTCAGAGACCTATTCATTGCAAGAAAGTCCACCTTTGGATCCTCTTGATGCTGTCAAGGGTAGACAGTGAAAAACTCGCGAGACTTACAAATCAGTTTCAATAAAGGAAAACGAGCTCAGACTTCTGCCTTCCTTGTGGGCATCTTCATTTGAAATTCTCTCTGGAAATTGCATTAGTTTTCATATGAGAAGGTCCCTATAATTTGCCTAATTATCAGCCTGACAGTTTTACATGGAGCTTATATGCAGAAAATGAAAGGAATTATGAGGGAAATTCATGGAAGAGCTTTTATTTCCCCTGGCAGAAATATCATCTCAACCTAATTTGCATGTTAACATTACACATTGCCCTCCAAATCTTATTGGTGGAAAAATATCCACTCTCATCTATTCCCATAAAAACAGAAAGCAAAAATTGACATTTGTTCATCTTGTTCCAGCAAAGCAGCTCCAAAAAGAGTGAATTTGGGTCAGACTAAGACACTCTCTCTTACAGAGAAATTCAGACTCTTATATACAAGTGATTTCTTTTAAATCATAATTAAAAGGGGGGAAATTATTGCATTTCTGTGTTAAAAAAGAAATTATCTATGGGCCAACCTAAGACTTACAGGCAAACAGATAATTATGTGCCCTTTTTTTGGACCATGTTTTAGTGAGAGACTGAGGTACAGAAAAAAATGGGTCTTGCCAGGGAATTGATGCCACACCTGAGTGGCCTTTTCTTAACCAGATTCTTAGAAGTGCTTTTTGATATGCAAACATTATCAGCATTTGAACCTTTGACAAGGCTGATATCTACTGTAAACCTGTAGGACCTTCTGATGCTCATATCCTCAAGATTACTGAATAGCATCCTGAGTAATCAAAAGAGACTTGGAAAACTCTCCAGTTCACTCACTGTCTCATTTCCTCCCTCTTTAAAATCCACAGTACACTCATCCACAGATGAAGTATTTGAGCACTTCCAATGAAAAGGAGAGTGCAATTGCAGAGTTTTATATTGCTGATCCCTGGATACTGATTGATAGCATATTTACAAATCCAGAAAAAATTGATTCAGTTCCAGTATCAAGGCTAGTGGGCTTTCTACATCACTGTAATTCATCTAGTGGCATTTTGTAGTACCTCAGACTAAAAATAGCATGGTCTTGCCTCCTTCAGTAAACCATTATCCATTTTATTTTAACTGCGCACTGAAAAATTCCACGTGGCTGGAAGATGCACAGAAATTAAGAACTTAAGAGTCTACATTCTGGGCTAAAAAAAGAAAAAACAACGGCATGAACTATATGTAGTTGAAATTATTTGGCTTCTCAGCTTCTGTGCTGTCCCATGCATTTTGTTTAAACTGCTGTGTATGCCACTAGTACACATTTTTGTGTGTAACCAAGACAGAATGGAAGAATTTGCATCTACATATAATACAAAGTAAAAAGTTCAGCTATAATTTTTCAGATTTCCTGGTTTTTGTTTGCTTGGCTATAAAATTTAAATTCAAGTACACATATTTTTATAGGGAACATGATACATGTTCTATTTAATATTTCATCTTTTTCTGTAATGTACAGAGATTTTCAATCAGTTCTTTTAAACATGGAGCGTGCATTTAATAGCAAAAGGATTTGAGATACATTCTATTTCTTGACACAAACAGTACTAGCAACATTCACTTTCTTAAACTGAGATTCTTAAACTGAGATTTCAACAATATCACTTTGGGCATAATATACTTCATTTACATTCTGCCTTGCGGGAGTTAGGAACACAAATACCATCTTAATTAATTCATAAGGGATAGATTTAGTGTTATAACTAAATGTACCTGCAAAGTATCGCTTGAGAAAATATAGGCAAGTGTCATTACACATAGAGCTATCTATCCTGCTAGAAATAACTCCAAAAAACTAGAAGCTGAAATCATATACAGCAAGGAGTAATTGCAGCTGTTACTGCACTTACAGTGTGAACACGGGAAGTGCTGATCACAGTTTACATTCAGCACTCAAAACTGTTCCAAAAGGAGCCTAAAATAGACTTAATGAAGGCTTTCAGAAAACTACTTCTGTTTCATATCTAAATAAATGCATTAAAAAATAAATTTAACCACAACCCGTACCATGACTTCAATCTCTGGAAATATTTATACATATGTATTATTTGACTTCTTGGCTCAGTAATTAATCTTAACATTATAATTTTCTTCATGGATAGTTAACACACAGTTTTTGGCTGCATCAAGGGTACGAAATAAAAAACACTTTTGCTACGAATAGTTGAAGAAGGAGAGATATCATGTAAATAATATTGTGGGAAACACAAGCAAGTTATGAGGCTGCAAAAGCTACCTCATACGAAGCAGCAATGTTTCTTTCATTCTAGTTAAGTACTGAGCATCTTGCAGTAAGAAATGCACAACCATCAGTGTTATACAGCCTTTCTATAGGCATAGCACATAAAAAGACTATTGTAATTATTTACAATTGTTTAATTTCACTCTTCAAAACTTTGCTTAAAAGATTAACCAGTTTCATTGCATATTAATACAATTGGTATTTTATGGTGAAAGGAAGCTTCCCTTGCTGCTCCCCATCTGTGCTCAGAAATCTTGACAAACCTGCACACACCAAGAACAGTGATGTTCATTTAGATTGCTACTGTTCAAATCTCAGGTGAATCTTCACAAACAAATCTCAAGTGAACTTTCATAAACAAGTCTTTTTTCGACATATGTTCAGCACACAAGTGCTACTCATTAAAATTCACCTGCGTTCAATAATTACTGTTTGGTATTCACTGTTATGTAGAGTTCCCTGGAAAAAGGTCTGCAGTCTGCAGGATCTCACCACACAGTTACACAACACATTTCTGGCACTAGAAAATGCGTTTCTGGGTTTACACACTAAATACATCATTCAAATCAAAGCACTAAAATTTCCTCTTTGTGAAGAAATCAGTGTTTCATAGGACAGAGGAAGGCTTGTTCAGAAATACAAATGGGCTGATAGGAACTAGGCATCTTCAGGCAAATATATCATCCTCTTAAAGTAATTTCAGTTTCAGGCTGGCTACAAGAAATAAATCCGGGAGGTCATATAGGCACTGTTAGAGAAAGGCTTCTAAACAGTCACAACAGTCACAGCAGTCTTCTCAAGGTAGCAGAACCATTTCTGATGAAGACATTAGAGAGGAAGATCCTAGAATTGTAGAATCATAGTACAGTTTGGGTTGGAAAGGACTTTTAAAGGTCATCTAGTCCAAACCCCTTTCAATGAGCAGGGACATCTGCAACTTCATCATGTTGCTCTGAGCTCTATCCAAGCTGGCACTGAATGTATTCAGGGATGGGGCACCTACTACCTCTCTGGGAAACCCAATCCAAATCCAAACCACCCATCATAAAAAAATTAGTTTAAATTAGTTTAAAACCATTATTCCTTGTTTTACCCCTATAGGCCCTACTAAAATGTGTTTCCTTCCTTGCAAGACCCCTTTATAAGGCAGCAGTAAGATCTCTCTTGAGCCTTCTCCTCTCTTCTCTATCTGACATGCTCTCTGAGGCATGGAGGAGTACACCTGGAGGCATCAGTCTCCTCTTTCTATACCGTCTGCCCAGATAAGTCTGATCTTTCCAATCCGCCCAGGAAAAAATGGAGCTCCTGTTGCAGCACAATGACATTTTAATGAGCTGGTTTAAAGTAATTTTTATTTTAAATGCATGGGAGGATAAAGCTCTCAGCTTTATTATAAATCTACACAGTTCAAGAGGAAAAAGGTGACTCTCCCTCCAGTGCCTCTGTACATCATACTGAGCCTCCCCCTCTGATCTGCCTGCAAACTGAATTACACTGGTGCTGGCCCACCTACCTTTAGAGGAAACCTTGCTAGCAAGTCCTGTCACAGCAGGATCAAGTGCCTGTTACAGATCTCCTACCAGGTAGGTATTAATCATTCAAGCACAGCAATCTAGACTTTTAAACGGGCGAGGGAAAAACTGTTTCACTCAATTACAAATTGCAGAGAAGAGAAGAACAACCTACTGGTAATTGGTTGTAACTAATTAGGTAACCTGAACACAGAGGCTACTAATGACAGCCAGTTGCTAAACAGCTACAACTGTTAATTGTAAAAGTTTCTGGAGCCTTTTGACATGATCTTTGGCAGCTTATATGCAAAGGCACCTGGATGAATAAATTAATTGCAGCTTTGCCTTGTCCAGAAAGAAAATGAGTAGGAAAAATGCAGTGTGGCTTAAAAATGAAAATGTGATTATCAGAACTAAATTAATCCTTTTAAAAGGAGCAAAGTCAGACAGAAGACATGATCAGTGCAAATGTGACAAAATGGGAGCAAGTGTTAAAGTACTTATCTTTAAAATATTCCTTTAAGTAAAAGGTGCCTTAAAACAATAAATGAATCATCTTCAGTTACCAAGTATGGTCTGACACTGCCATCTCCAACAGGAAGGCAGTGGTTCAAGCTCTATGTACCTACCAATAATTCACAGGGAAAAAAGATGCCAATCCTAAAATTATTTTTTCAACAGCCAAATTCTGTTTTAAATCAAAGAAAAACAAAATTATAAACTAGATATACTAATAACCCATATCTCTTTCAGTTTTTCTCCTAGATGTCTTCCTGCATTCGTCCAAAATGCTACCTACATGTTTGTAAATCTGATATACCAAGAGCAAGAGATTCAGTACAACAGACCAGGGTCACCACTCAATTGTCAGTTTGCCTAAATCCTCTTCCACCAGGCTCTGTCTGTGATACACAGATACCCTAAGGCCTGATCACCTTAAAAAAGAGTCAGATTCTTGTTTACTTTTAATATATCATACATCACCAGTCTTCCCAGTATGGATTATTTACTTTGCAGGTATTCTGGAAATACCTATATTTCTGTTTGCACCTACTGCCCTAGCAGATTCTGTTTTCTGAAACATTTCATACAGTTAAACTTTCCACTCCATTAATGAGCTCAGACAGTTACATTCTTCCAACTCGGCTTGTATAGTGGCCTCCATTTCAATCTAAATACTTAATTACAACTCAGATTCAAAACATGTCACTGCAACTTTCAGTACAGAAGAAATTTTAGCCTATGTTTCACGGTATATAGTCTAATCTGTCACATCATAATAGAGGGAAATCCCTGGAGGACACAACATTGAAGACCTTGTTAACCGGGGAAAAAAGGTATGAAATGTAATCGGCCAGACGTAGTCTCTTGATATTCCCTTGGAGGACTGAATTATCTAATGTGAAGGAGTCTAAAGACAAAATCAAAGGTGAGGGTGTGTTATTTTTGTTTCCTTCCTTTATTCCTTCTTGTCACAGCTCAACATGGTTCTCATTTTAGCTGATACATTAGTTGGCTATTTACACCAATATGAGGGTCCTAGCGCAGCTCGTGTTTCTGAATTGCTCAGAAACCTAACAGCTCCTATTTCAACTAACACCCTATCTTCGGATAACCATTATCCTGTACTTCTGCCAAAACCTGTAAAGTTTGACTATCAGCCAGCCACTGAATCTCCTATTACTTACTTATCTCCTAAAGTGCATGACATTTTATTTTAAAGTGTTCTCATTACATGAAAGTGTACGGTCAAGTATTATTTTCTCTGGGGTAGCACCATTCTGGAAAAGTTATGACTGCCATAGCTCTTCTTATAACAAAAAATAATTGCCTCCTACTCTTCCAAGACTTAGATGGTTTTCACAGATCCTTTTAAGCAAATTGTGGATGGCAAATATTTTTCCTCTCAGGAAAAGTGAGAAATGTATCTCCCATCATTCAGGAACAATTTCTTCACTGAAAGAGTGTTCACACATTGGAACGGGCTGCCCAGGGAGGTGGTGGAGTCACCATCCCTGGAACTGTTCAAGAAATGACTTGAGATAGGACTTAGTGCCATGGTCCAGTTGACAAGGTGGTATTTGGTTAAAGGTTGAATTCAATGACCTTGGAGGTCTTTTCCAATCTTAATGATTCTATGATTTTATGATCTAAAGAAGCAGGGGGTCATTACATGGCATGAGGATTTGATATGATAATGCAAATTTGTCTTTGCCACATTCAGTCACTCTGTATAATCCTGTGCTGATCTGGATTATCTTGAGGATCAGAATGAACGGATTTTGCTCTGATTGTTCCTCCAAGTAAATAACATAAATTCTTTTCCAAGTAATGCAAAGATAATAAATTTCTGGTCTTACTTGTTACAGATAAAGTAACTTTTCTTTAGCGAAAGAATGTTTTGCATGCTTATCTTTATTAAGTGGTGGTTTATATTAGACATCTGAGAATATTTTCATGACCATCATCTCTTTTAATAAAATATCATCTAAGTATGAAGCTTATCCTGAACAGCAGATATACATTATTCAGCTATGTAGAATGAAATAAAGTGGTGGGGTTTTTTAATTACAATTGTTACAGGCTGTAATAGCTCTTATTTGCATATCTGACTCTGGAAATTATTTGTCACGCTGGAGTTGTTCTGATTTCCTATAATTTAGCTTTCAGTCAGTGTAATTATACTGCCCTCCTGGTTCTTGACCAAGTCAGTGTACAATCCAAAATCTGTGTGAGGATATTGAAAAATTGCCACATTGCTGAAGAAAACTGGATTTGCTCCAAATCTATTTGCTCTGGAATAATCTTGTTTGTATCATAAGGAGTCAGCAGTCATTTGCATTATATGCAAGACAGTGAATATGGGATGAAATATTCTCTCTCAGCCTTGATGATGCCATTTGAAGTAACAGGAGGAAAGTTTGGGATTGGTCCTTCAGAACTCACATCCAGAGCAGTGATTATGAATTACCGGTGAGACAGGAAAGCTAGATCATTTGGCATGGACAAGGCTTCATCCTGATGCCTGGAAACTCACAGGAATTCCCATGGCTAAGCAGAGCTGGCAGGTTAATGCACCACCTGGCACATCCAGCCAGGCTGCCAGAAAAGGCATAGCATAAACAGTGGAAAGGTGAGTGAAAAGGCACCCACACAAGCCTCACCTTTGACTTTCAGCACCTTCACACCATCCTCTGCAAAGCTCCTGAGGACAGACAGTACCACCCACACTGCACCAGCAAGTCTATTCTGTAAATCATCTAAACACAGGCAATAGCACAATAAATTGCCCTGTGAGCAACCCAGGGACTGATTTCCAGTGGATTTGATTTTTCTAGCTGACTGAGTTTTAGCTGAAATATACTGAGGAAATGCTGTTAATGAAGCGTGCTCTGCCACACTTCATTAGGCATCTCTAGCAGAGAGAAGCCATAACTAAGGAATTAGGCCCCCAATGGCTTGGGCAGTTGCCCCACACCTATATCTGACGTACTTGCTTTGTCCTAAGGTAGTGTCTGCCTTCAAATGTCATTGTGCTTTTTCTTTTCACAAAGAAAATTTTTCTTGTACAGTTTCTTTTATTTGCACTTTGACAAGTCCTATCTTTATTTTATGAATGGAAAAACTAGGGAAATGCGATGTCAGCCAAGAATTACTCATCAAATGAGATAACTGAGTGTAGCATACGCTTCCACTCTCTAGACATTTACCTTCTCTTCCCTTCCTTTCCCTGTGAGGTGGTAATCTTTCTCTTCCACAACCACTAATTCTCTTTTTTGAGGGCCGTAACTGCCCTTCAGTCATGCAACTAATATTGTTTAAATATGAAATTACTTTTCCCATTGTCTAGCTCCAAGTTTTCCATGTCTGCCTCAGCGCTAAGGGTTAAGCTTATGTGCAAACTTTCCAGTTACATGAGTCAGCCTAACAAAATATACTTCTGTTAACAAACCTCTCTTTGTGGCCTTAGTTCAACACTTCCACCAACCTACCAGAAAACTTCCTTAACAACAGAAAGTGCAGATACCAGCACTGAAGGTAGGTCTAAGTAAGTAATGGCCAGTCTTCGCGAACGAAGAACCGGGGAAGGTCTTTCCACCTTCCAGCCTGCGCACTGGATTTTTTAGGTGAGACACAGAGTGCACGGAACTGAGCCCACCCTTTAATCCTGAGGTTCATCTGCCGGGGCCAAGCACGCTTGGACAGTGGCAGCAAGGTCCTCAGGACGTAGATGGATTGCCTTATGGGCTAACGAGCTCCATCTGCCCGGGGAGGGGCCCCGACTGGGAATTGAACCCGGGTCTCTGCAGTGACAGTGCAGTGTCTTTTCCCCTAGACCACCGGGGGCTCCCGAAGGTAGGTCTAGGCAAAACATGAATATCCTTGATGATCCTTGGCAGAGAAACCCAGACACCAAGACTAAACCCAGGTTTGCCAAAGGCCACGCAAGATTTCAGTCATATTGTCAAGAATCCAGCTGAGACTACCATCTGCAGGCTTAACCTCAAGGATATCTGTTGTTCAGCAGTGAAAAATGAGAACAGCCCCTTCTCACTCAAGAGTCTTTGCTATGTCTTTCTTGGTACAGTTTTGTAGAGAGAAGTGTTGGAAGTGTTAGACATTTGAGAAACCTTGATCTATTTCTTCTGCAGCGAAGTAGAAACACTTTGGCTGAGATTAGAGAGCTGATTTTTAAAACAACCAACCAGATACACAGCAGTTGCATCAGGTAAGGCTGTAACAGTTGGAAAGCCAGATAAATGTGAGCAAATTTTCTCAAGGCTTTTGCCTCATTCTCGTCCTTTCCCTTCTCCAGTCATACTTCCCAGCTGCCTTGCTGACACCCAGCAGAGTGGAGGGATGGGTTTTAGCAGCGCAGAAGAAAGAATAAGAAAGTCGATACCGACCTTGTAAAGATTCACAGTTGCAGCCTGTGAGGGTATAATTTTACTTGCCAGTAATACCTGTCTGATTCATTGTACTGGGTCTTGCCAGGCTGGAGTTCACATGCCCACAACAGCCCTCACAGTGCTGTGCTTTGCATTGGTAGCTAGAATGGTGTTGATAACACACCAGTGCTTTGGATACTGCCAAGCAGTGCTGGCAGAACATCAGCGCTGTCTCTCAACACTCCCCCCATCACTGGGGTGGGCAAGATCCTGGGAGGAGGCACAACCAGGCCAGCTGATCCAAATTATCCAAAGGGGTATTCCATACCATATGACATCTCCAGTAGACAAGCTAAGGAAAGGAGGAAGCAAGGTGGGGGCATTTGTGTTTTACAATGTTTGCCTTCTGAAACAACCACCATGTGCTTCCTGGGAAGTTGCTGGACATCACTTGCTTATGGGAAATAGAGAATAAATGGTTTTTTTCCTCTCTGCTTGTGCATGCACAAACTTTCGCTCTTACTTTAGTAAACTGCCTTATCTCAATTTATAAGTTGTTTTCCGTCTTTTATTTTCTTCTCTGTCCAGCTGGGAAGGGCAGTGGTAGAGCAGATTGGTGGGCACCTGGCTGCTTGACACCCACCACATTCATAATTTTGAAAAGTCTGCTTTTTAGAGAACTCTTTGGTCTGTCTTAAAAGGTACCTAAATAATTGTATGAGGCATTACCTTGCAGGACATGATGCAGAACAAGCTCATCGTTGATCTTTGCATCCATTTCTTTCTGTTCAAACTGTGCAGATAAAAAACAGTTTCATTGCTACTCAGATCATCTGGGGAGAAAACTTTAACTACTTTCCATACCTGATAATACAAGGAATTTTTCTCATGATTCTTCATTTACCTTGTGTTTGGATATACTCAGTTACCCATCCTGTCCTCTGACTGGCTGCACTCCCTAGCACTTACTTATTTCTTAGGAAAGCACTGCGTATAGATTTTGGAAAGGAACTAGCATGCAAGGCAGTCAATAAAAGTTTTGGCACATTTGTCTTCCACAGGGTCACAAACTGCTTCATAACAATGGGTGATTTTTAAAGAATATAAAAGGATTATCAAAAAATTAGCTTGATGTTTCCTATCAAAAGCAATCACAAAAAGCTGAAAAAGACTTGACAGTGAATGCTCCTTGCCCTCTGTGTTCAGCCCACGTGAACTAACTTACTTGGAACTCCATAATTTTGTGAGTGTTGGAGAGTGAATGCATAAAATCGACTTATTTAAAGACCATGTAAATAAATATGATATTCCCATCCAAAAAGATCTTGCACTGAACTTTGTTGTGCTCCTTATCCTGCAGGTGAGAGTCAGAGACCTGCATGCCTGGGATTCTTCTACGACTAGGTCTAAGAATGCAGAGCAGGAAGGCTGGAGCAAATGGCTGTGCAGTAATGCAGAGCCTGCTCCCTATACACAGAGAAGAATGGTATTGCCCTCTCTCCATCCCCATGGCAGTGAAGCACCAAAGAAGATGAGAAAAAGAGCAGCTCCTGAGGCTGGTTATTTCCAATTTTTCCCTGCACTCACCTCTTAAATTTCAGGAAGACATCCCTAGTCCTTTAATCTACTCTGCTACTTAATGAAAAAAGTCTGAGCACAACAAATGTGGCCTAAAGTCTCTTGTGGTAATCTTTTATTGCTCACGGAGAGAACTTGCAGTGCTGAGGCCTGTACTTGCTTCCTCTTATCACTTGGCAACAATCTCAGCAGAAAAGCCACTGCAACATCCAGCTTTGGCACTGCTAGGCTGGAGGGACTTTTGTCAGTGAGAGTAATGATTCTGAAATTAATTCACGTACAGATACAGCTACACTGATTCTGGGGATGCATACTGCCAGTGACAGTCTCACTAAGTCTTCCACTGAAATGAATTTAAAATGTGCATTTGTTGCAGCATGTGCAGGCTATAATCATTCTGCATGTATCACTGTGCGTAGTTAAATTATGATATCTGTCAGTCAAGGAGATTATTTTTACTCCCAGGAATATTTTATACTGACCACAGTGGACTACTGTAAATAAGGTAAAACCCAACTGGATAAAATACTTCTCTGTTCCATTTTTTCACTCCACTTGCAATGAAAACGCCTCACAAACATCTGTGTAACCTGAGGTAATAATTTTACTCAATGTCAGTAACTTCTTCATAAAAGCAAGTCTCTGCTGTTGCCCTTGTCATTTATGTTGTGGAGGAAAGACTGGAAGAGGCTATATTTAGCAGGTTTGGGCACAGAAACATCAGTTCCAGAAACATACAGTGATAGATGAGTCCTTGCTTTCTGCAGCTGACATCTGTGTATCCCACTGGAGCTTCCTAAGATGGTAGTCTTTGTTTAGTGCTAGCATGTTTCTGTCTGCACTGGATTACCGTGGTCATGCTTGGAGAGTGACACCATGAGATCATGGCTTATCGACTCTGCCCTCTGTGAACTGCAGCTATCACTTGAAGTTGACAAACAACCCACACAAGTAGCCTCAGGGTATGTAGCAGTAATACAAGGAGTGAAAAATGCCAGAAGCCAGACTAGAAGAGGCTACCTCTTTAGTAAAGTTTCAAGGGAAGTCTAGATCAAAAGAAAAAATATATTAAAAAAAAAAATCCTAGGAATAGTTGTACAGTGTTGTAAAACATCTTCTAACATCTACAAAACAAACAAAATTGATTTGTGTGATAATCAATCCTTGACGTTTTCCAGATATTTTACAGAACTGAACACATCTCCATCTGTATTGGCTAAATATGCTCTTTACCTATTCCTCACCACCTCTCTCCTACTGAGAGACCTTAAGCTTAAAAGAACCTCCAATCTCCTGGAGGACTTATCTGGTTTTAAAGGACACATAGAAATGCTTAAGTGAAAAGAAAAGAGGAGTTTGCTCTCCTCTGTGCTTGATCTTTGTAGGCTGTTGCCTGGCCTTTTGGGTATTCGAAAGTTCTTGCGTGGCCTGAGCTCCCTTCTCACCAGCCCCTCAAATCGTGCTGGGTTTCCCTTCTCTCTTGATCTCAGTGTCCCTTTGCAGACTCTTTACTTCCCAGTTCAAGGCAGGTCAGCCATGGCTGGCCCTATCCCTGGCTATACTTTCACCTTCGGGCACAGGCTGTGACTTAGGATACAGACCTCGCCAGCGATTCCTTCATTGTCCCTGCATGCACTTCCTGGGGCTGCAACCCAGACTGCATTGGGGAATAACCAGCCATATGCTTCTGACCCCTTCCAGGAGCAAGCACCAGGGGCAGGGAGTCCTGGCTGCACACCATAACTCTACAGCCCCTCAGAGTAGGCAGTTGCTCCCTGGGCGACTTGTTCAGAAGGAATTACAAAATTCTGAGGTGAAGGTGGTGGGATTTTTGGTTCCTGAGATGCAATGCCTTCGTTGAGAGGTTTTATGGTGGTGTGTGGCCTGTTATTAGGGGCTGTGTCTATTAGCCCTGTGCAGCAGAGGGTAAAATATCTTTCCAGGCTCATATGTCTATATGCTGCATGTGCCTGTATGAGTGGACAATCTGCTGAAGTCAGCTTCCCTTGGACAGTTTTGTGTTACAGTTCAGCACCACAGGAACACCCCAACAATCGCTTATATAACGTTCCTGTCGCAAAGTCCCTTTCTTTCAGTTCACATAAAACTCAAACCCAATCCCATCTGCAGGGTTTTCTTCCTCACTCCAGACTGCAGAGACTCTGGTTTCAGGTTTATTGGACTCTCCAGTGATGCCTTCACCAGCTATTACAATGTGGAAGTTGTTGCATGACTTACAGGTTTCTCAAGTGTTCTCTCCTATCTTACCAGCCAAGTAACAGAGAAAGAAGAGATTCATTCGTACTGAGTCACATGCATGTCTGCATGTATATTTTTTTCCTTTTACATTTCTTTTACAGCCCTGAGAATTCTTCTTTCTATGTGCTGATTTCACCAGCTCACAGGACAGCACAAGAGAAAGGAGACTGAAATGGAGTGGCTCTCTTCTCCTCTAATCACCCTGGCTGAGGGCTACCATACACAGCATGACACTTGCCTGCCAGCATAGCAGAGAAGATGTGAGTTAAGTGGAGTGAATACTTGGAAATGAACATGGTAATGACCAGACCACTGCATTTATTCCTTAGAAATAAAACTACTTCTGTGTCACTGGCCCACTGATGGCATATTGCCTTCATGATAAAGATCAGATGAATGTATTGACAGTCCACAACAAACAAACTTCACATCAAAAGCTTGCTCTGTGCTCTCTGACCCTGGAGGTGAATGGGAGTGTCTCCTTCTGCAGCACTACGCAACTGTCTGACCTATTCCATGTTTACCATCAGCAGTTTCATCTCACTCATCCTGGAGGAAACCAGGTGTTTCAAGAACCAACAACCTTTGTTTCATTTGTTTTCACAGCGCCCTGGGCAGACAGTAACATGTTACAGTCAAAGACCTGCAGCAAATGCACCAGCTGATTGATGGCCTTCTCCATGGAAAGAGGCTTTCATGGCCTGTGGAAGGGACCATGGCAGAAAGTTTGTTCCTATGTTCAGTCCTCTGACGTTTTGGATGGTGTTTCTCTGTGCCTCACTTCTTGGAAATATAGCGGAAGTACATTCACAGACAGCACAATCACACAGTTGGTGACCACGCTGCCCCATCTCACCCCTTATCACTGTTTACAAATTAATACCTCTGACAGTAGACCCCCACAGGCAGGCTCTGACAGTAGACCCCCACAGGCAGGCTAGCCCTGAACACTATGCCTGCTCATCCCTCCCAGATTTCTGACTGCACCTAACAGCCTCATGAGAAGTGAAAGCTGCAATTGAATTAATTTACCCATCTTGCACACTTGAGGAACAGAGAATCAGAGAATGGGTTGGGTTAGAAGGGACCTTAAACATCAGCTAGTTCCAACTCCACTGCCGTGGGCAGGGACACTTTCCACTAGACCAGGTTGCTCCAAACCCCATCCAGGGATCCACAGCTTCAGTGGGCAACTTGTTCCAGTGCCTCACAAGGCTCTCAGAGAAGAAATTCTTGCTAAGATCCAATCTAAACCTACTTTCTCTCAGTTTGAAGCCATTTCCCCTTGTGCTGTCACTACATGCTCTTGCAAGCAGTCTCTCTCTTTCTTGAAAGCTCCTTTCAGGTACTAGAAGACCTCAATTAAGTCACCTCAAAGCCTTCTCTTTTCCAGGCTGAACAACCCCAGTTCTTTCAGCCTTTCCTCAAAGGAGAGGTGCTCCATTCCTCATCTTGGTGGTCCTCCTGTGGACTTGTTCTGACTGATCAATGTCCTTCTTGGGTGCTGGGGACCCAAGAGCTGGTGCAGGTGGGGTAGGGTCTCAAGAGAGCAGAGAAGAGAGGCAGAATCACCTCACTCAGCCTCCTGCCCACGTTGCTTTTGATGCATCCCAAGATACACTTGGCTTTCTGGGCTGTGACTGCACATTGCTTGTGAGTCATGTCCAGCCTCTCGCCCACCAGCACTCCCAAGTCCTTCTCAGCAGTGCTGCTCTCAATCTGTTCATCCCCCAGGGGGTGATTGCCCACAAAGGTGCAGCACCTTGCACTTGTTCTTGTTAAACCTCATGAGGCTCCCGTGGGCCACTAGGGCTTGTGCAGGACTTGACTCTCAAGAGCAGGGAGACCTACCTGCCTCCAGTTCAGCATCCATTACATGTATTAGTGGCTTTTACTATTCTCTGTCTGGCAGGCGTGCAGATGTTTTGCAGAGCACCACAGAGGAGCAACATGTACGTTTTGCCAGTTCACTAGCAGTAAAATCAAATAACAACCCAGAAGGAACATTAATTTAGCTTTTTCAAAAGAGGATTTTTGCTGGAAGCCACAACAATCACCAGTTCAAAACCCCAGCTTTTAGCAGGTAAAATTCCTGCCTGAAGAGACTGAGCTGTGTAAACTGGCTTGCTTTCTTTATTCTTTTAAAATGGTATTAAAGTCATTTCTCACTTTTCCCATAAAAATTATTAAATGTTATTGCTTGTCAATCTTAATATTTTTTTTCACTCTGTATTTACTGACCACATCTCTCTCCATCATTCCTTCCCTTGAGGTCTCAATTATTCTCAAGTACTGCGTTATTAACAATATCACTTATGCACCAATAGCAGTACAGATAAGGCTTGCTTTCTCCTATTTGAGATCTGAATTATCACATTAAATAAATAAATGTTTACCAATGGCTCCTCTTTTACTCAGCCTTCTTGCTGTTTTCATTACTTTATGAATGTAGACATTCATAAACAAGAGTTTATGAGTTTATGAGACCTGATGTGATATTAGATGTATTTTCTCTTTCAGGACAGGGAGAAGCTTGCTTATAGACTGTATTAAAGAATGTGGTGACCCTGTCCCTACGGAAGCAGGCATTCTTGATCTTGCCCAGGGCACACATGAGTTTTGGGGAACTGCTGCCCTGCACTGGAAATAAACAGCAATACATGTGAAAGCTGTTAGCAAAGAAGTGGCTGTGCTCTTGCATGCACCCAAAGCATAAGTGTTCTGTCATGTCACTTCACGCTGGGTACTCCTCAGAAAGAGTCCTTGACATTTCTTTTGGACACAAAGAACATATGACTAACACCTCCTTCCTGGCTGAACAGAGAAAAGCACAGGTCACCAAAGCAAAAAAGTACCTTCACAAATTATCTTTTCACAGACCTTCCCCAACACTACTGCAATGCAGGGAGCTGTGCTGTGTATTAACAGAGCTCCTTTCCTCTCCTTCTGTTCCTCCACTTAGTCTTTAGGAGCCTGAAAAAGTCCAGCCTAGATCGGGACTGTGTTTTACAGGATGGTGTGCAAACACAACAGGAGACAGTTTCCATCCTGAGAACCTCAAACCTACACTGAAAATGTATAGGAAAAGGGAAAAAAATCACCATCCTTATATCAAAGAAGTTATCAGTCATACGTAATGCAATTTGTGACAGCACTGAAGACTGAACCTCAGCCAGAATTTGACCAGCATTTTAAGTGGGCATTGCCATTTGTCAGTGGCATAAATAGCCTTGCATCTGCCCTTTAGCTGACTGCTTGGCTTGGTAGCCTTTCAGCTCTCCACATCCTCATGACAGAACAAACAACCTGAAATGCAGGATGTTCCACCTGAACATGAGGAATAACTTTACAGTGAGGCTGACTGAGCACTGGAAGAGGCTGCCCAGAGAGCTTGTGGAGTCCCCTTCTCTGGAGATACTCAAAAGCTGTCTGGACACAATTCTGAGTAACATACTCTAAGGGACCCTGTGTGAGCAAAGGGGTTGCCCTAAATGGCTTCCAGTGGTCCCTTCCAATATTACCCCTCCTGTGATTCTGTGAATCTGTGATTTTTGTACCACAGAGTGAAGGAATTTTGATATAAAGCTTAGAGACAAAAGCAAGAAGCAGTTTAGTCTGCTTCACTTCACTAGGGAGGGGTCAGCCAAGCAACCATACCATTGGTTTCACTGGTATGAGGGAAGAGAGAAGGAATAAGGAGCCAAAGGCAAGATTGTTTTTTCTGGAGGCAGCACCAGTTAATGCAAGTTTTTGGCCACGGCCAAGATATCCTGTTTTCTTAGCCAGAAGACAAGTTTTGTAAAGCAAAGGAACATGAACTCTGACCTGCCCTCCTAGTTGTCTGCAACATGGCAAGGCAAACCCATTCAACCTTCAATCTGTGCAAATGACGTACCAGCAGGAGAAAAACTTAGCAGTTCAGGGGAGAACTGCTCATGTGATTATGTAGACTCTGCATCAACTAGTAAATGGAGTGCCTTCTGCCACAATGAAAACACTGTGTTCTCACTGTACAGTAGCCCTGATGTCTGTACACATGAGTGTTCTGTTACACAGGGCTATAAGGTGTTAATGCAGTATTACCAGTAAAAAGAAATATCAGCAGACATGCTTGTGAAGACTCGGTCCTTAAAAATCATCAGCAGGAAATTTACAATCCTCATTTAAAAAAAAAAATAGTAGAGAGGAGTTATTTGTAGAAATCATGTTGCTTGCTCTGAGAGTGGTCACTCCATCCAGGTTCCTCTCTATGGGTCTTGGATAGAGAATGCTACAACCCAGCCCTGATCATCTAAGATCATTTGTGCTCACAGGTGTCAAAGTCCTCTTCCTGCTTACAAAATGTAGTCCTCAGAATTGCATAAAATGACTGCACAAAAAATTATTTCACATGCCTTCTGGAAAATTATGCTTCTGTCCTGGGTCTCATCGCACTATATGTCAATGCAGTGCAAGACATCTGTTGCTAGGCTTGCTGCCAAGTCCACAAGACTCAGTGTGAAACCAAAGTTGCAAAAAATGTAATTATGGAGCTATAACAGTTTTATTTTCTGGGTCCTGAATCACTCTGTTTCTTCAGGACCAGTGGGGACAATGGCCTTTTCAGGTAACCTACTGCTGTGGAAAGGTGTCCATCCTGTATTGCCTAGCAGGTATTCTGATTTTGCTTCTTTTCATTTCCTTTTCCTTTATCCCTTCCACTTCCCCATCTAAAACACAATTACAATTCAGAAAAAAATAAACAGTGTGTATGCTGCACATGAAAAATATGGAGTGTCTTTGCACAGCTCTAGGATTCACTTATGAAGTGAAAGCTGGTTCAGCAGTCCCTTACATAGTGGACAGATATCTTTCCATCATCTTAAGTGGGCTTTGCAACAAGGCAGAAATGATTACTGAACATGTATTTTGGGAGGTGTGAAAAAAGAGCACTAAATGCCACAGGCACTACCCAGAGCATCCCACAGGCTCCTGCTGAGGGGGTAGTTTAGAGACAAGTGCCATCAATGGAAGAGAATCAGCTGAAACCCATGAGGATCCAGCATTTTGCTGAATGCATACACATAAATTGACTGTAGGCTATTATTTATTCTTTCATTCCTCCCTCAGTTCTAGTAGCCTTCCCTCAAGATTTAAAGTCATATAAACAAATTCACCCCCTCCTCTGACTTTATCTTTTCAATCCCTCTCTGGTTGCTCACTTTAGTGCCAGTGTAATTATCTCCCCAAAATAAACAGACTTATAGTACAGAGAGGCTTGCAGAGAAGCCATTTCCAAGTCTTGTCTGAACCTGCTACTGTTCTGCAAAACACCTCTGTAATGAAAGACATTCAATAATGGTGCAATTCAAAGAGATCAATCAAGCTCCATAACGTCTCTCCTTTCCTTCCTACTGTTCTCCTATGCTTTTGCAGACAGGAAACCCTGACCCTTGTATCATGAGCCTTCAGAGCCTGGGTTAGTTTGTTTGCTTTTCTGTAAATGAGTCCATTAGTAAAACAGTGAGAAGGATTTACTGGATTGTGGGTAGGAGACAGACAGGAGTCAGCTTATAAGTTTAGGGGGAGCAAGGCCATCCCAAAGATGGACTAAGTGTCAATAAAATGGACTCAACCATAATCATGTCCTGTAAAACTGTTTCGCTCCTGTCAGTTCAGAGCTCAAGAGAGAACCGTTTATCAAAGACAGCCCCCAAAACCAAGGGGAAGGTAGAAGGTGGAGCAAAAAATAAAAGTTTACAACTCTAAAACACTTCTTAGTTCAGAGGTGCAGGATGCTCTTCATATGCTGCTTGAATAGTAGCTAATTTACAGCCAATGCTCAAACCAACATCAGCCATCAGGGATGTTTAACTTTGCTGGGAATCTGAGGAACAAGAAATACCATGCTTGTCTAAACATACATCTACTATATTTTCCCTTTGAATCTTGGTGCTATAGCATCTGTAGCCTGCATACCTAGCTTTTTTCTTTTACTAATAAAGGTATATAATAGTACTCTAGGAAAAGCATCAACATTGGCCTTACAAAATATCAAACATGCAGGCACTCTTGACACCATGCTTTTGAGATGTATTTTTATCGTGACTTGAGAAATGCAGTGCCTCTGTCTGAGAACTGAGTTTTCAGTGATATTGCTCCTCTGCAACATTGCACTGTCCTCCTCCTTCACAAGAGCAGTGGAAAAAAAAAAAAAAAAGCCACAAGAAAAATGCATTAAATTCTTCTGAGCAAGTGAGATTCTAAAGTGATTCTTTTATCCACAAATGAGAAACAAACAGTTAAAAAGATAAAATCCTCATCTTGCAGTCTCAGAACAACTCACCTTATGAAAAGGACAATTTCATAGAAGTTCTTATCCCAGCTTTGACCTCAGGCATGTTTAGACCAATATCTTGCTCAATACTGTGGATTTCAGATGAACACTAATAAACAAACTTCTAACATACGCTGTGATAAAATAATTTGCCACTAAAGGAAGGTTTTTTAACCCCATCCAGTTAAATTTAAGTGACTTTCTACACTCCTGGAATTTCTAAAGAGCAACTGCCAAGAACCTGTCAATGTAACAACTAAAAAAAGTCTAACCTTTCTAGGAGTTTAGGTATTTATGTATTCACAATTTATTAGTTGTCTTTCAAAAAGTAACTATCTTTCCAATCAATTTTAAATATATTTTGTCCAATACCATGGAAAGCCCTGTATGTCCAGGTTCCCTTTAAGAGATAAAAAGGGAAACATGAGCAGTGAGAATGTTTGCACCATTTCCTGTGTTATTTCTAGTATGTCTTATTTGTCTCCTCCTTCAGCTACATAGCTGCAGTCTCCAGATGGAAGATTGGAAAGCAATCAGAGCACCACCACCACCCTCCTTTCTAACAGATTGCAGCATCCCTAGACTAGATGGTCTCAAAAAAACATAGTATAAAGAGGCTTTCCACAACATTTTAAACTATGCTGCCCAACCAAGGCAGTGCAGGCAAGGAGTAGTCTCACGTGGTCTTTTATACTTTCTTCACAACTCCTGAAGTTGCCAGAGGAACAAAGTACACCAGCTTCAACCCTGGTGAATTTCAGAATAACTCATATTGAACTATGTAAAAAAAAAAAATGTATTTACACTGATCTACCTATTTGAGCTTGAATATTTTAATAAGTTCATTAAAAAAACCACCCTGATTTCAAACCTAGATCTGCAACTGGGCAAAGATAGGTTAGCAGCATCACATTGTTCCCAGAAATGCGAAATATAAAAATAATAATTCTCCAGGCTGTTTGGACAACATGTGACTTGGCAATCTTTCAGTTTTTGTGACAATCTTTCAGTTTTTGTGTGCAATGTGGGTTCTAAAAAAAGTGATGAAGCTGTGATACAACATGCTTGTGATGCTCCATTTAACATTAAGATGAACAGTTATTAATACTGTTCAAAAGACTATCTAAAACATACACTTACACATCTTAGTGGCATGTACTGACTTAAGCCATTGGAGGGTCTGGTTTCCTGGTTGTGGACACTGGTTTCCACTGTTCTGCAATAAACAAAAATTACTTCCTCGTCATAGGTTTGATCTTGAAGAATAAATATATGAATATTCTCTTTTCTAATCCACAAATGGATCTGTTAGGGTCGTGGCAACAAATTTCAGCTTTTTCCCCAGCAGAGGTTATAAATCCTGGATTCTTTGCTGCATTTCAGCATAAGCTTCAGAATATGCTTTCTACTGATATGCTTCTTAGATGGAAAGCACAAGAAATAAAGAGATCAATTAGCTAAATGTTTATGATAATATTCTGGTTGTATTCCCAAGAGAAAGTAAATAAGGTAATGTGAATACAGATAGTCCGATTCTACAGCATTAGTGAAGCACTCTGCTCATCCCAGCTGAAAGGAAAAACACTGACAATATCTTTAAACTGGGTAAAATTGGATAATGCAATAAGCACATCAGGATTGTACTTTGCTAGTGTCTCATTGGTGGAAGACAATGCTCTGTGAAAACTAGGAGCAAAAATGGTTTTCTTCCATTATTGTGGACCCACTGTGAGGAATTACTCATTAATCATGAAGGATACAGCAGAACAGAGGAATTTTGTGAAACAGAGTCATCTGTTTCATAAAAGCAGGATTCTGACAAAAGTCTGTTGGATTCAAATGCTGTTGCATCATTTTGTATTGATGGAGGATAATCCCACCCTTTCTATACTTTTTTTTTTTAAACAAGTTATTCGGTATCTTCTGTCTGCACAGCGGCTACTGATTACATCCTCCCTACAGTTATTTTAGCACATGTGTAGTGTCACTAGAGGAAAGGCAAGAACTCAGCTTCTCTTTTGCTAAGCCTGGACTGTCTGATGGTGATGGGCCCAGGACTGTGTTGCCACACAAACAGGACAGAACAAGGAGAAAAATAGTTCTTTCAGAGGCAGTTACCATCTTTGCACTGCTGAGGTTTATTCTTGCCTATACATCTGGTCTTGACTTGCCAAATGCCACAGGAAAATAAAGAGCTGTGTACAGGCACAGTGCCAGCTGCACCACAGAGAGAAGTAGGGACAAGTATTTCCTGTCAAAATGCAGAGCAAACCTGGGAGGAAAAATCTTTGTCTTTCAGCCACAGGTGGATCACAAATTGTACTAGAAAGCTTTGCCTTACAAAGCCACTGAAGCCCAAGTAAAATATCAGGTGGCAGATATTAGGCTCTGACTGATATTGGTGGGAAGAGAACCAGCACAGCATTAGGAGGCTAAAGCTTTTCTGAAAGTAGCACTGGCTCTTCTATGAACTCAACTTCTGTTTGAGTTGGCCTAATAATTTTGTATTGTGTTTATCTTTCTTGTCTTGACAGCAGGAGAGGGTTGTTCCGTGGTCACAACTGTGTATATGGTTTGACTTTTTTACTATACACAGAGGGTTGAAAACCTGTATGTACCTTTGTACATCAATGCATAATGAGGTCTTCCTGCAGATACCCTGAAAGATGAGTAGGTGCATACACCATATATTTAACAGAGACAGCAGGAGGCTGAGGTGGCTCAGGGATGGCTCTAATCCAGTAGAAATGTGTGGAGAACCCAGCTGGTGAGTTAGGAATAAGCAATGGGATGTTGACAACAGGCTTGGGAAGAATTATGGCTCATCCCAACTAAGCACATAAAAATCTCCCACTCCTAAGCAGAACTGGAACCCATGTTGTTAAGCAACATTTCTTTGACCCTTGCAATACCAAAAATAATACACTCATTTGAAAACCAGCAACTGTTCGAAAGCACTGCACTGTGCAGCTACCTCTCCACTCTTTTGTCTAAATAAAGCTCAAATTCTTTCTTTTTCCTACCTCTTATATAAATCTCTACTTTTTTTTTGCCACCTTATATCAGAACTGTTCCTCCATGAGCTATCCAGTTTATAATCACAGAATATATGACTTTCCATAGCCTCTATGACATACAGAGGAAATCAATATTTTGCAAAGCATAGGACTGAGCTCAGAAAACGTTTTCTCTTAATTGAGTACTGTAATATTCAGTCTGTAAAGCACACCAGGTATATGAATGCTGGGAAATGGCATATCTGGGAATTGTTTAGAGCCAAACTCTGCAGTCAGTCACTACAATGCAAAGAGTATGTGCAAGTGACCTCTCCTAAACTAACACAGCCAATTTCTCATCAAGGTCTTTATTGGTGCAGTATTTCATTCTCTTCAGAACTGCTCTGCTACACAATGCTCAGTTCTTCCAGCGGGCTTGAATAAGCTGTATGCACAAAGCCTGCTGCTGATTTCTTTCCATAGTCTTTTTCCTTTTGGTTGTGAGCAATGAAGTCAATGAATCTGCAGTGTCTTTCCTAAGTGTTTTATAAAGATACAACACAGTGTCACAATTATAGTAAGCAAGAAAAAAAATGGTGTGCATGCACATATTATATTGCCTACAACAGCTTGCAGAATGATCAATTCTCTCAATTTTCTTTCACTACCTCCTCCTTCATATCTTCATTAGGTCAGTGAGCTGCTTCTGACCCTTTCCACCCCTCTTCCATGAATAAATGGTAAACCTCTTCCAAAGCTTGGTAATGACAAATTCTGCTTTCTCAAACTCTAATGTTCATGTAACTTGCTGGGTGATGTTCTGTAGAAATAATGATGAAATATTCATGGGAGCATGATGACAACAAATAAATGGAGCAAAGAGAGTCACAAAGTAAGACAAGAGGTCATTTATCACATTATTCTAAGCTAAAAAATGAAATAACAGGCAGTCTTCTGAAGCCTGCTGGGTGAAGCATGAGACTTCAGTTAGGCCTATCAATATCAGACTCCTTTCTATTGCCATAGCAAATCAATCTGCTGGCATCTGCTTGCTCCCTAGTATGAAAGCAACCACTGTAAAATCTCCTGGGTATACCAAAATTGATAGACCTTGCACTATAGAAAAGTCTCTGCCCAGATATGGTCAAATAATAAGATATGTAGCAAGACTGATAGTTCAAAACTAAAACATGAATGAAAAAATTTTGCCATGGA
>NW_020955345.1:733433-776208 GCF_003031625.1 Empidonax traillii | reverse complement strand
AACAGGATATTTTCCCAGGAAATCGCTAAAACTTCACAGTTGCCAGAGTAGGACTCCAGTTTTGTGTAGTGATCTACACTCCCTCAAAAGTAGATTTGAAGCACTGAGCAATCAGGATGGCGAGGCTTTTACAATGGCATTGCAGAGTTGTAAATGAGTTTAAGCAAAGAATTTGTCACCTGATATGCAGATCAGAGTTAGCTGTGAGGTTAGGAGAGAAGGTTGTCCTTGTCTTCCCTACTGCAAAGTCACAGCATTTTGACCATGGATTTGATTCATCCCATTTACTGCCTAAAATAATAAAATGTTTTTAGTATAGCAAAGACTGTGAAAATTCCATCAGCTGCTTAATCAGAGCTGTGCTTATGTGAAACCTTCAACTACACTTTAACAAACATGGTCTATTGTTCTTTTTTTCATAGAACCATAGTGCATTTCCCAGAGCACTGGTGGGAGACAGGGTCCCAGAAGGCCCCTCATTCATCACCTACACAGAGCAGAATCTCAGCTCTGAGCTTGTAGCCTTCAAGGGTGGAGACCCCAGGGAACACAGGGCAGCTCCTCCAGAGCTTGGCTGGTATCCTTGGGAAGAAAAAGGTTTCTTGCATACAGCCAAGCACTGCTATGAAGAGCTTGTCCGTGTCCCATTGATTGCCTCTTTATAAGCACTGCCGTGCTGCTAGGTGCACTGAAACTCTCTCTGCCCCAGATGAATTAATCCCAGACCCAGAGCCTTGGTGTTACCTACAAACCTGACTGAGTGCGCTTGCGACTTCCTCAGCACCAGTAGGACAGGAACCAGGAAAGGCCCCAGAGCAGATCCTACAGGATCCCACAGGACATGAGGCTCCAGACAGATACAGCCCAGCAACCACCACCTCTGATCATGACGGTTAACCAGGTATTTATCCACCCAGATTCTAACATCTATTTTGGATTCAAGAACGTTGTGGGAAACTCTTGGAAGCCTTGCTGAATTTACATCCCTTCACTTGGTCTTCACTTGTCTACAAACGCTTTATCACACAACATAACCAGCTGCTTCAGACATAATTCGCTCACAGTCAGTGGTGCTCACTATCCCAATCACCTTCTCTTCCAGCAGCCAGGGATGTGCTCCAAGTGAACATATGCCATGAATGTCTTAGGGAGCAAACTGAGACCAAAGATCTGAAGTTCAACAAGGGAAAGTGCCAGATTCTACACCTGGGATGGGGCAACACCGGACTTACATACAGACAGGAGAATGAGATGCTGGAAAGCAATGCCACGGAAGAGGAGCAGGAGATCCTGGTCAATGGCAAGCTGAATCTGAGTGAGCAGTGCCCTGGCAGCCAGGAGGGCCAACCCTGTCCGGGGGGGCATCAGGCAAAGCATCACCAGCCGGCTGAGGGAGGGGATTGCCCCACTCTGCTCTGACCTGGTGCGGCCTACCCTTGGATATTGTGTGCAGTTTGGGAACTGCAACATAAGAAAGATATTAAGCTCTTAGAGAGTGTCCAAAGGAGGACAATGAAGATGGTGAAGGGCCTTGAGGGGGAGCCGTGTGAGGAGCGGCTGAGGGCACTTGGTCTGTTCAGCTGGTGAAGAGGAGACTGAGGGGAGACCTCAGTGCAGTTACAACTTCCTCGTGAGGGGAAGAAGAGGGAGTAAACACTGATCTCTTCTCTGTGGTGACCAGTGGCAGGACCCAAGGAAATGTCCTGAAGTTGTTCTCAGCCTTCTTGAGCCCTGTCTCTGGGAAGTCCATCAGTGAATAGCAAGGTAAAGACAACACTGAGCACCTCAGTCCTCCTCTGTGCTTCTTTTCATGTAAACTGTTTGCCTTATTCAGCCCCCATTTTCCTTGTTTAGCCTGTCACTGTTGATACAGAGGCATGACTTTTGAGATTGGATTTTGATATTCATTTTGCCCAAGATGGAACAGAAATAACTGCTGTAAAAATAAAGAACAAATTCACTGGTATTATCTGACAATGACAAGTTTTAGATTACAGTGAGAGTCCATCATGTACTTACATCACACAACAATTACTATCTAAATGTTCCTTCAAACTGCTATTTAATGAACAAAGAATCCCTTTTCCTACAGAGAAATTATTTCTGCAGATTGACAGTTTATTTAATGGGAATCAGCTTTCCCATTTTCATCCTTCTTCCTTATTTTCATTCCATTCAGCAGTTTTTTCATATCATACCTTTCTTTCAGTTGAGATCCCTGGAGATACTTTACCAGTAGATTGCCATACTTAGACTTGATGTTCCTAGGAAAGCACATCAATGAAACATTTCTGAAAGGCCAAGTTGTTTCCTGTTGTCCCTTAGGAGACAATATCACTTCGTCCTATCATTGTTTATATGTACCAAGAGCTTTTGGCACTGTGCCTGAGCAGAGCTGCCAAGATTATAAATTCAAGTTATAACCCAAGGAGTGTGTTCACAGTTTTATCTTATCCTGAGCTGCCTAACATCAAAAGAAATACTGAGAACACAACCAGCCTTCTGCATCCCTGAAATGTGCAGCTGCAGAAGCCTCTATTTTAAAGGAGTTGAAAGGACAGCAGCTGTTTTAGGGAAAGTTATAGATGAAACCATGCTCCTTGCAGTTGTGAGCCAAGGTAAGCCCACATGGTAAGACTCTGTGTCAAGAGGAGCTACTCTAAAAGACAGAAATGGAGTTCCATAATGCATAAAAAAAAAAACATATTCTGACAGAGAACAGTACAGCACTCCATTCCTTATCTCTGCCATTACAGGGGAGCCTTCCTCCTCTTCAAGCATCAGTGGGGTGAAGCCATATGATTCTATAAATGATATCTGTAGTCCAAACTCATGGAGATGAGACTGACATAGACATGTGGCAAACGGAGCCCAGACCTCTTGAAACAAGTCCACCAAACTCCCAGTCCATGGAAAGAAAGTTTGATTCACATTTGGAGAAGTCATGCTTGGATGCTGCTGTCTTGTACAGATCTTTTGTGATGTAGAACCTACTCTCCATCATTCCTCATAAAAAATCACTCTTTTAATTGCAATTTTCACATCCTGAGGGCTTAAGCCTACAGTAACAGAAAATCATCATAAAAGCAAATAAAAGCATAGAGGAGAACTGACCTCTGGATAACAATTCTATTCTGAGGCACACACAGTTTTGAAAGGGGATTTTGGCCCTCTGGTGAATAGCAACCACACAGAATCTTCTTATAAACACAGAAATGCACTAAAATGCACTATTTTTAAATTGGATTTTTAGATTTTCCAATGCAAGTATTCATGTCTGTGACTGGGACATTTGCCAAGCTTGGAAAAGCCCCAAATGGAGGACTCTGCCTGAATTTTTCATGTCAAATAGCTCTGAATAAGATAGATGAGGGATATAAATACATATCCCATATTTCATATTTGCAGACTTACTGCAATGCTGTTGAGAGAAAATATCTCCTGGTCTTTTTTTCCTTTCTCACATTAACATGAAATAGTGTTCATCACTGAAATATCAATTGGTCATAAACATACTACCTGATTCTACTACTCCCTGTGTACTGTAGTACGTAAAATATGTATGTGGAGGAACAAAAGTAACTTTATGTGTACGTGGGTTTCACAAATGCTATAACAGCAAATGCACAGGCATATAATTTAAAACATTCTTCACGAGTTCCACCTTCTCAGAAGCCGTACAGGTAGGTGTGCTGGTTACTACAGGGAGGAAGTTACTTCAGGTTTCCTCAAAGGTGTGGTACGCACAGGTGTGTTGATACCCCTCCCTCACTCCTCCAGTAAGCATGAGAGGAATCTCCATAGCGCATCTTAGAAGTGTCCTGGCACTGGTATTCCCCAGAAACAGTATGGTTTCACCAAAATGTCTTTTGGGGCTTCAGCCCCTGCATTAAACCCGAGTGCTCACTGTTTCCCAGGGAACTGTGAGTTTGTGGCTACCCAGTACAGCATCGTGAGTCCTACTGATCCCACAGCCCTGCACAGTACTAATATGGAACACGGGAGAGGACTGCAAGCTGTGCAGAGCTGGGTCACATCTGCTTTCCCCATCTGCAGTCCTGTGGTGCTGCTTGAGCCTCTCCCATGGTACATCTGCACCATCCTGCATCAACAGAGCTGGGCTCACCCACACCCCACACGGGGGCTTCCAACATCAAAGTGTGTCTCTACAAGGGATTTTCTTTTAAGGATTCTGTCAAAAATCCTGCATCTGTGTACTGAAGTGATAAACCAGTGCCTTAAATTCTCGTTATGAGGAAGAGTCCATGGACTATGATAGGCACAGTTTTCAGAAGTACTGATTATTCTCATATTCCAGTGACTCAAGAAAATTAGGTGTTTAGTGGGTCTCTGGTTAAAGATAAAAGTACACTTACAGATAATGAATTTAAGTTCCACAAGCAGCCATGGTTCTGGTTTCTTTCAGCTTTCTGAATTTTTTATTCCTGAAGCTTTAATATTTTCAGGACACAAATTTTGGCCTTTATTTATTATACATTGCTGTCATATTGACAGCTTATATGACTTCATGTATGATGACTAGAAGGTAAGATATAAGTAGCTATACCAAAGATAAGCATGTTTTTGATGCATGTTGTGCTGCTTTTTGTGTCATAAAGACATACTGGAAAAAAAGTACTGAATAGCTATATGGCCACATTTACAAGTAACTCAACAATAAATTATGTTGGCCAAATTTCTATTGATTGTATTGCAAACCTCCATATACCATTGAAAAGAACCCAAAAAGTTAATTTTTTAATAATGCTTAGACTTGACTGGAACTGGATTAATAATGCTTTGATTTGATTGGAACCAAATGTAAAAATACACTAATTTTTAGGTATTGATCAGACCAGTACTTCTTAGAGATAGTATGCTTTGGCCTTATTAATTCAGGCATTTCATGTGGAGATGAAAATGACAAATTTCAGCTGCAGAATGTTCAGTGGAGGGTGTGCAGATCCACAGCCCTGTGTCAGATCTCTCTCTTCAGGCAGTTTTTTATCATACTTCTGTTGAGCTGACAACAGGACTATGATCCCGGCAAGTAAATCTTGAAGCAAGCATAAAGAAAACACAGAACAATGGCAGCATGGTATCTAGAATTTAAAGCATTAGGTCTCAATATTTCTCGGTGGGGCAATCTGTCCACCTCCCAGCAGTTGTGTACATTGGAGTCACAAACACAATAAAAAGTAAATAATACATTTTAGAAAACGCCATAGGGCTTCATCAGCTTGGAGGACAACCAGATTGGAAAAGTTATAAACCACAGTAATTTTACAAGTGTTCTTTCCCCTTCATTTTAGCATGATGAAGCAGTAAGCAAACCCCATACTTAAATAATGTCTGTGTAAATGTATATCCTCTGCAAACCAAAATGCAAGATCTGAAATAGCAATAATTTTCTTTTATAAAAACAAAGATGTAGGAGAAACATACAAATCCAATACCTAAACTTGATGTTTCACATTGAACTTTTTTCTTCTTTATGTCCCGGAAGTCAGATTAAAAAAAAAAAAAAAAATTTACAAATTAATGAAAATATACCCCTGCTACCAAACTGGTTGTCATAGAAACAAATATCATTACATCCAGAAAAAGGTTTAAATAGCCAATAGAACTAATCTTCACACATGTCAAAGCATGGAGAAGCTTTACATGGTAGCACATTACAAATATGCCTCACCCTTGGGCACAAGCAGCCTCTTCTGACAGGCATATCACAATTTGAACTCCATGTCAGTTCAGCTTATGGAGGGTCAGTGAGCAAAGCCAGATGCCGTAGTTTTTTCCAGAGCCCTATTAGGTGGAATTACTTTACATGAAATAATGAATTAAAATCAGACCATGAAGAGAGGAGCCCTTCTCCAGTAACAAACTTCTGGCTGAGGTTACCAGCTCAGCAGCACAAGAGGTCATGGAACAGCTCTTCTGTACAAGCACCAGGACAGGGTACAAACCACTCTGCCCAGGACCACTCTTGTCTAAATTCCTGTGCTCATAAAATAACAAAACTAAGGCTCCAACTCAAAGATGATACAGATCTTCACAGCCAGGTAACTCTTTTCATGCTTCAGTTATTTGGGAGAGAGCTAATCATAGAATCATAAAATGGTTTGAATTGGAAGAGACATTTAAAGGTTATCTAATACAAAATCCCTGCAATGAGCATGGACATCTTCAACCGGACCAGGTTGCTTGGAGCCCTGTCCAATCTGGCCTTGAACATTTTCAGGGATGGGGCATCAATCACCTCTCTAGGCAATCTGTGCCAGTCTTTCACCACCCTCATCCTAAAAAATTTCTTCCTTTTATCTAGTCTGAATTCATCCTCTTTTATTTTAAAACCATTAGCCCTTGTCCTATCACTACAGGTCCTGCTAAAAAGAATGCCCCCATCTTTCTTACAAGCCCCATTTATTGAAAGGTTACAGTAAGATTCCCCCAGAGCCTTCTCTTCTCCAGGTTGAACAAACCCAGCTCTCTCAGCCTCTCCTCATATGACATGTGTTCCATACCTTTTACAATTCTTGTGTCTCTCCTCAGGCCCCACTCCAACAGATCCATGTCTTCTTGTGCTGAGGACCCCAGAGCTGGACAAGTGGGGTCTCACAAGGGCAGAGCAGAGGGGGAGAATCCCCCCTCTTAACCTGCTGGCCATCTTTTTTTTGTTACCCCAACTACTTCATGAGGAAGACTCGACTGACTGTAAGAATTCCCGCTTTTCCATGTCTTATACCATACAAATATTTGCTTCAGTTGGAGGACCTCTCACACTCGTGCAGCTCTTCTGCCAACCACATGCTGAACAAACACAAGACTCAAGCTCAAAAAACTGAAGAAAGTTTCCTCCACAGGGTGGTTGGGCCTGTCCCAGCTTGTTAGAAACCATGGTGGACCTGGCCCTGGGAAGGAACTTACTATCAACTTACTATCAACTCCTCTGTAAACCTGCCCCACTTCAGCCACTGGACTGAGATGAAATATTTAGAGCCATGGGCCTCCATATATCAGCTCACCTTAGAAATTTTCTCTTCCTTTGCCCTGACCTTGGAGCAAGTAAACTGCAATATAAGCGCTAATTTGGATATTTTGACCCAGTGTTAAGAGTGATGGATCCAAGGAATGGTCTGATCTGTGCCCTAGAACTGAAGCTGTGCTGACTGGCTCATATCATAGGTATGTGTTTTAGGGGAAGGGGAAAGGGAAGGTGAAATTATTAACTGACCAAGATCTGTATCATGTCTTGGCAATGTGCTCGCTTAGTGTGCATCTTATAAAGCTAGTGAGCTCAGTCAATAGTCACTGTAGGAAAACATACATTTGCACTGTTCATGCTCTGCTGCCACCAGATATGCAGCATTGCTAATTCATCCCACAGCCACTCAGCTTACACAAGGCCTGAACAGAAAGCAAACAAAAGCCTTGCTCTTGATTTCATCAGACTTTCAGTTGAGCTGTATCACTGCTCTGTTCATGCTCCTGGATCAAACTTCCATGCAGCACCTTTCAGGCCAGAGTGAATGTTTTTGTTGCAGTACTAGATTCTCTGGAGGAACAAGTTTTATAATGAAAGCACTGACACTGACCCTTAACTAAAACACAGCTTTAGATGCTGCTACTGCTCTGCCTTAACAAGTCTCCTATCAGCTTCACAGAAATAAAGAAGGAAAAGCCTAGTATAACAGTGCTGTCAGGGAGCATTTCAGTCCTGTTCTGCACATATTATTTTTATTCAACCTATCTTTGCCAAATTTTGAAGTCTATTTCACATCTTCTCTGGATACATCTGCTGTTGTCATGGCACTGTAACTTCTCTTGCTCTTTGTGATACACCAGCCATTAGATTCATGTCTTTGTTAATTTGCCTCAGTGCAAACTGCTTATCGGCTGATTTACAGCTTTAAAAAATTACTGGCCATCAACATCTAGGCCAATTCTATTCCAAATGCAAATCATAGATCAGTCTGGCCTTTCCCTCAGTCCCAGGTAAATCCTTCTCATTTCTATATGTGTACTGACTTCAAACAGCCCTGAGTAGAAAGGCCCTTAAGAGGTCTCACCTTTCCCATTTCTACCACAGGATTTGCTATTGCATGGATCTGAAAGTGAAAGAATTGTGTAGATTTAGGTAAATTATCCCTGGACAGGATCTCAAGGCTCAAGCCTATAATTCAACACACTGCCTGTGCTTGTCCATTATGCAGCACGAATAAAGCATGACAGAGAAGGTAGCCTTTGAAAGCTCTGGATGTTTCAAGTGTCTCCTGCCAGCCAGCCCTCATTGCTGATCCGTCATTTCACAGATGAGCACTGCAGAAAGCTGTCAGTATTGCTGTCACTATGATGAATGAGGCCACTAGCTACAACTTTCTCAAACAATATATCGAACCCATCTATTGTCAGCATTTATAACATCCCTCTCCCCAGGCACTTCCAGGCAGCTACCACTTAACCAGTTGCTTTGTTTATTTGAACTTGCTGGAGGGGTCCTTAGAGTAAACATTTTATGATTAGAAGTGCAGGGAGTGGCTCACAGACAAGAAGGTAGACACAAGCGTTTGTAACAGTCATCCAGATACGAAGAAAGATGCTTAGAGATCGCTTTCTCGGCCCTTTCAGCCACTGTAAATTATATTCTGTTTTACCCAGTAATCTCGCCTTTCATTACAAAACATCTTAACCATAGACTTTACATGCATAGCAGGGTTTTTCTAAACTCCCTCATCACTGTGCTTCACAGTAGGACAGACTTAAAGACTTTCACTACCTTATCATCCACTGCTCTCTTACGTCCACTTATGGAATATTTAGTCAGCTGGAAGAGCAAACTGATTCCAGTTTTAAACAAGGGAGTTCCCAAGCTGAAAATAATTGGACCCTGGGGGAAGTTTCACGTATGTTTTCCCTGTTCCTAATTTCCTCTACAACACCTGGTTTGATTACTACTGAAAATGGAATTCTGCCTTAGATAGACCTTTGATCTAGCTCGCCATGATCATTTTTACAATCTTTGCAGCAAAGAAAATAATCTCTAGCTCTGGCCTCTTACATACTAGCTTGTAGGGTGTTTTTACTTATACAGCTTAATGGTGTTATCAAGTGACACGATGCACTGATAAACTCATCAGCATGGCTGAAATATTGAAAAGTTTCAAGTTAATGTGAACAGAATTTTTTTGCAAAAAAAAAAGCCTTATAAAATTACTTTCTGTATATGTTTTTGCCTGAAACTTTGTTGCAAGACATGTGCAGGAAACCAGGGGATCAGACCCAGCCAGCACCAATTTAGGAAAGGTAGGTTCTGCCTGACCAATCTTGACACCCTGTTCTGACTTAGGTGCCCCACCTAATGGATTAGGGAAAGCCTGTGGATGGTTTCTACCAGGATTTCAGCAAAGCCTTTGACAATGTCTCCCCCAGTATACTCCTGGAAAAGCTAGCAGCCCATGGCCTGGACAGGTGCACTCTATACTGGGTTAAGGGCTGGCTGGATGGTTGGGCACAGAGAGTGGTGGTGAATGGTGTCACATCCAGTTGGCAGCCAGTCACTACTGGGGTTCTCAGGGATCAGTACTGATGATCTGGACAAGGGGATCAAGTCCACCCTTAGTAAGTTTGCAGATGACACCAAGTTGGGCAGGAGAGTTTTTCTGGAGGGTAGGAAGGCTCTGTAGTGGGACCTGGACAGATGGGATCAGTGGGCCAAGGCCAGTTGTATGAGGTTCAACAAGGCCAAGTGCCAGGTCCTGTTCTTGGGTCAAAAACACCTATGCAACACTACAGGCTGGGGGAGAGTTGCTTGAAAGCTGCCCAGAAGAAAAGGATCTGGGGGTGCTGAATATGAGCCACAGTGTACCCAGGTGACCAAGAAGGCCGATGTCACCCCTGTCTGTATCAAAAATAATGTGTCCAGCAGGACCAGGACAGTGACTGTCCCTCTGTTCTTGGCACTTGTGAGGCCTTACCTCAAGTTCAATGTCCAGTTCTGGGTTCCTCAATTTAGGAAGGGCATTGAGGTGCTGGAGCAAGTCTAGAGAATGAAAATGAAGGTCGTGAAGAGTCCAGAGAGTAAGTCTGTGAGGAGTGGCTGAGGGAGAGGGTGTTGTTTAGCCTGAAGAAAAGGAGGCTCAGGATACATCTTATCACCTTCTACAACTACTTGAGAGTAGGTTGCAGCAAGGTAGACGTCAGTCTCTTCTCACAGGCAACTAGTGACAAGACAAGAGGAGATGGCCTCAAGCTGGCCTAGAGGGGGTTCAGGTTAGACCTGAATTTCTTCACAGAAAGGGTTGCCAGGCATTGGAATGCACTGCCCAGGGAGGTAATGTACTCATCATCCCTGGAAGTGCTCAAGAAAGGACTGGACACAGCACTTAGTACCATGGTTTATTTGATTGAGTGGTGTTTAGTCAAAGGCTGGACTCAGTGATCCTGGAGGCTTTTTCAACGTTAATAATTTTATGATTCTATGATTCTAAGACATTTTGTTCAGGTAATCACAATAAGCATGTATTTATTACTTCTGTACATAAATAGCTAGCTTCAGGAAAAAACACTGAAATCATTTAGTGATATAATTCCAACTACAGAATAATACTTTGCTGCATAATCCTAGGAGCTCAATAGCAGTTCTCAGGTCCCTTGATTCCACTGTAATGATCTCCCACAGCTGCTTTCAAATGCAGCCATTAATCTGCAAGTACAGAATGTTAAGTGATGTATTTTGTCTTTGTTGCGGTTACATGGGAGATAGAAAAAGACAGAAAAAAAACCTGACCAAGAGAAGGCCTGATTTTCTAGTTCTGAAGATAATAAAATTATGACAATAGCAGTAGCCAGCCCCGCTTGCATTTGTTTTTTCAAGAGAGATACATTAAATTCCTGCTCTCCTGAATCACAGTACTGAGTATGTTGTTGGAAAACTTCTCCGTGTCTGGAGGTGAGACATGAGGGTGACTGTTACCCCTGCTCAGACACATCTTTAATTCACTTCTTCCTGTGATACTTCAGACTGCACCCAGGTGGAAGCAGCTGGAAGCAGGTGGAAGACACACTGCCTATTCTCCTGCCTCTGCAACTGCTGCTGACAGCTGCAGGTCACTACATCTTACACAGCTCTAGCAAGAACTGCCAGAACTTCTCCAAAGGCATCCCTAGGACACTGAATTAGGCCTTTTCAAAATGCTAAGAAAAAAACTTACACAGCAGACAAAGAAGCACTAATGATGAATACCTGCCATGCAGACGAAATGAGGCCACAGGAATGAGTGCCCCAGAAGGTGCTCTAAGGAAGTAACAAAAGCCAATTAGTGCTGCATATGTCTTTTCATGGGGTTTTGCAAAGCTGAGTACTTACAGTGCTTTACTATGATAACTAAGCATCAACAGTGTCTGTTCTGAATAACTTCCTTTGAGGTAGAGAAAGAAAACTTCTCTACTTACAACTTCTGTTGTAAGACTCAGACAGGTTAAGGCTGACAATGATCTATCTAAATGACGCCTTTGATGAATCCCTTAGGATTAGTGTGACACCTTATTCAGGATCCCCACACCATGCACAGACTTCACCATTTTGAGAAACTGACTTATCCTATCCAAGGCAAAAACCTCCTTCTTTGGACACAGGCTGCTCCTCCACTGACTCCACAGGTAGTGTGTGTAGTCTGGAGCTAAATGTATGCACACCAGATGCCTATAGCTAAACAAGATGAAAACCCATACCAGGGGCTGGCCCAAAATCACACCTCTATTGGGACAACAGAGTAGAGAGCAGTGATACAGCATGATCCTACCTGTTTATTCTTTATCATTCCTCCTCAGCAAACACTCTGCCAATTCTCCTGAATAAAATCTACGGGAAAGACATGTAAGGTCTCTCTTCGCAGGTAGAAGACTTCTCTAAGAAATGTTTAGCTAATTTTCCAGGCACCAATATATCAAAAGCCCCTGTGCCTTTTTTTTAAATGTTCTGAGCCTGACAATTACCCTACGTGCCTCATGCAGCTATCTGCAATCACAAGCACAAGTCACAAGTTTTCTCTACCTCACAACTCAGGTTTTCCTTTTAAAGCCTATGGTGTCATCACTTCAGTGCAGTTTGGAAAGTACCAACTCCTGAATAGGCCCAGGTTTGTCTGGATGCTGTCTCTTTCACAGGTCCTACTGAAACAATACTCCCAGCCCCTCTCTGAGTCCACTCATTTCTGTCTTGGCTGTGACATGAATGTTGGCATGTTCCTGCCCCATTGTTCCTTCATAGCAGCAACAGTAGCTGACTGCCCTCTGTCCTGCCTCATCCCTTGGCGCTTCATCCGTAGATCTGTTAGGAATTCAGTGCTTTCGGAAGGAATACTTTTTAGCATATTTTTTTCTTTTCACACTTAAGACTACTCCTCCCTTTTTCTCTCCTGAGTTTATCTGCCTTCCACTTGCACATTTACAAGCTTGCACTGATTGCTGTGGCATATGTGTGTGTCACAGCAATCTTCCAGTGTGCTGTGCAATTAGCCTTACCTTACGTGGCAAGATTTCAAATAGACCAACAGGTAATCTCTTCTGTATTTTTCTATGGAACTTCAGAAAAAAAAAAAAAATTGCTCTGCTGGTCTATTAAGAGCTCCTTGTAAAAGTGTCCAGTTGTTTTCTCTGAGACTTTCCAGCCTTCCTTGGCACAGTGGCTAACTATTATGTATATCAGATAGAAAAGTAATTACAACCTATGTATAACACACAACTATGTGATTTCTTGTCTCATTTCTCACCAAAAGGGATAAGTTTCTTGGTCACTGCCTCAAGCAAGGGGAGCTGACAGTCCCTTCAGTGCATGCAGTTTCACTGATATTTAAATCTAGCTGATGTGCTTCTTTCAGTTATATCTTTCCTCACTACATGTAACAAAGCTGTGATAGAGGGAGCACCAGAAGTTTTAAAAACAATCCTCTTCCAGGCACTAATTCTTTTAGCATGAAGAAAAAGACACAGAAGAGTCGCCTTTCCCTAGCACTGCAGTCACTCCATGTCTGCGGCTACTTGCCACTGGCTCAGAGAAATAGCATTTTTCCACAGGGCAGTGTGCACTAAGACAGGTTGTGGTTAGATCTACCTCTTTTCATGACATCTTCTCCTGCATCCTGTGTGCTTGTACTTGCTCTGTAACTCATCTCTTTGCATCACAAGCACAACATTCATCTTCCAGCCCCTGCATATGACTTACGCATCTTATGCATCACAGTTTATCACCCATCCCAATATCACAACTTCACCTACTTGTGAAGCACTCAGTAGCAACAAATAAATGTGTCTTTGGCTGGTATCTATACTGCACTTTCTATTTTTCTTCTGACTGTCAGTCTGTCAAAGTACTTGTGAAAGAGTACTGTAAAGTTATAAGTGAATAGGGATGGATAAATATTATTGCTAGAATAGATTATGCCCCACATTTCGAAGGATAAACCCACATAGGATTTATCTTCTTATCATGAGGAGTGTCCAGTTTAAGAGTGCTTACTGTGTCTTATGTGGGAAAGAATGCTATGGGACTATTACAGAATCACCTGGACAGAAGGTCCTCATGTCAGCCCTGTCCTGATCAAAATTGCTACTGCTGTCACTTTTGCATAGTACTGGGTATCCATCACTGATGCTAATGTCAACATGAGAGAGCAGAGGTGCTATGAGATAATTCAGCCATGAGATTGTTTTGCTCTAGCGAAAAATATTGCATAGTAACTGCTGCTAAGGTTAGGATTCAAATTCCAGTTAAAGGACTTAAAGAGATTCTGATCCCAGAAAGTAGAAATCATATTTTCTCTGTTTTTTGGGGATAAAGGCAAAGCCTGACTGAAAATACAGGACTTAAAGGGACTTCTGAGACCAAGAAAGCATTCACCTTTCCCTTACCAGTGTTTAGCATTTCTGTACACTTACTCATCTGACTGAAAAACCGGAACCCCCTGTTTGTTTTGTTTCTCCTTACACTCAATTAAACCAACTTGCAAGATTTTTAATCAAAGAAGGTATTTTCTTGAGTTGTGAGATCAGCCAACAGCCAGCAACAATGTGTGTGGTAAGCCCAACAAATACATTATTTTATTTCCCCTTTATGCTTTGGGGAAACAGGACTGGACAAAGGTCAGGGCAGTGTTGAGAAGCAAAAGGCAGTTGGGATTCACATCTCCAGATGCCAGTCTGCTTTAAAAAAAGTAAATTAAAATGCATACCATCCAGGCTCTTTTGAAAGGAAAAAAAAAAAAAAAAAAGTACAGAACTTCCTATTGATGCCGGCTTCAGAAACAGGATCAACATTATCAGGTCCACACTGAAAGGAGCCTACTACCGAAGTGCATGCACACACATCAGCAGTGTGTGCTAGTGTGGGTGCATGTGAGCATGCATGAGAGCAAACACACATATGCACATATTCGTATAGATTAGTCACCCAGCCAAGGATCTGTATTTCTCTGTGTGGTGTTAAGGAAAAGGTGACAAACCTTTGAGTTGTATCACAGCAGAATGTTCCTATCCATTGTACAACCCAGTGGACTGAAACAGAATGAGAACAAAGTAAGGGAAACTGAGATGAGACGAGACGAGACGAGACGAGACGAGATGAGATGAGATGAAAAATTACATAAAAATATCACAGTCCTGCAGCTTTAGGAGGGATAGAGAGATCCCTCAGAAAGGATCTTGTGTAGAGTAAAAACAATGGAGGCCTCATACTCCCTGCAAGAGTATCCAAGCCAGTGTCACATAGAGTGGTGCCACGGACTCAGTGCCTCTGCCTTCCCTGAGGCAGGAACTTCAAGGAGCAAAGCTGCCAGGGAGTATCAGAGTAGCATAAGACTGATGGCAGCTGAGAAGGTTAGCCAGAGCATAGAGAGTTGGATATGGACAGGTGGAAGTGAGAGGGCAAGTTACCAAATCTTGAAGAAGCATCCTGGCAAACAAGTCTCAGACTGGTGTTAATGGCTCATGTCCCAAGTCCCTGAGAGCACGTAAACAATTCCTGAACAAGGAATCTTCTGAAGCAGGTGACTGTGATAGCAGCCAAGTGCTGAACTGAAGTGCATGCTTTGTTCACAAGCATGGTGGCTATTTAAGCATTTCCTCCCTTTTGCCCTGCAGCATCATCACAAATTAGATTTCTTCCCCTGAAACTGCAACAATAAAAGCCTCTGCTTTACAATGTTATTCCTAAGATGCAGAGAAATGGGTCGTGACACCTTCAGCTGCACAGCTAATCCATCATAATGCACCGTAGCTCATACAAATTACTGCCCCCGGCGGATAATGGCAGGCATTTCCAATTGTTCCCAGATGGCTAATATGTGGCAATGGTTTGTAACCTGCATATACTGGACCACCACAGCTGCTCCACTGAGTAATCTTGCTATATTGATGGATGTTCCTTTTGACCTAGAACACTGAACGTGTTTAATAGAGAAGTATTGCCACCAAAATCATTCCCTTCCTTTCCTCATCCCCAATTTAAAGGTCAGAAGTAAAATCAAGTTCTATCAAACCTGTCTGGTTTTCTCATTTTTAGAAGAGATATTTGTGCTTTCATCTGACAGCTCATTTGAAATATTCTCTTCTGTGCCAGTAGAAAGGATGGTTCTGCCTATTAACAAGCAGTACAGAAGTGAAATGAGTCTCACACCCTTACCAGAAAGTGTGTATGTTCTCTTTGTGGTTGAGAACACATCTGCTGGTTTCTCTGTCCCCAAACCTAAGATCTAGCTATTCTCTGAAATATGGTGATATACTGTTTATTTTTTAAAGTTGCTTTTAAATTTAATCTTTAAGATTAAATAGAAAATAGCACAGAAAATAGCCAAACATTATCATGACACTTGATACTGTGTTGTGCATCTAATGTCTTTCATGGCTGAGGACAACCACATTTTCAAGTTCTGCCAGATACACCTTCAGAATTATTTATAACAAGACAAACTCACCCCGATTACTTAAATGTGTACGTGTGTTTGTGTGGGTGTGGGTGTGCTTACACATATTGTGTATATACTTCTGGTTACATATGAGTGATGGACAGTTTAAGATCCCAGCCCGTGGAGTTTTTAAATCTGCAACTGTCTTTCATCTGACTCCAGCAGATGAAGTTGAACCTCTACTTTGTTATTCTTCTTCCCTTTTAAGAAGCCAGGTTGCCTACTAGTACTGAATTTCCTCCATCTTCTATGCCCCTTTTTATCCCTCCCTCCCATATTGGCATTGTTAACAGCCTGTATTCTCAGTGATCTTTTGCTTACTTTTTAAGGCTGAAGGGACTGTTAAACTGTATGTTCTGTTCTCCTACATGACACAGTCCAGAAAAACCTTTCACAGTGGACACAGTGCCTCACATTTAGCTAAAATATTACCCAATAAGCACTCTGTCATAACTCAAGAACAACACAGGGCAAAGAATTCACCACAGCCTTTCTGTGAGAGTCTCCTTTGGGTATCAGTATTTTAGAACTGAAAAAGACAACTTATCTCCATTTTGCTCCCTCCTACCTTCACTTTCTGCCAGTACTTTCTGATTTTTCTCCAACATTTTTTCGTATTTGTAGCACATACTTAATCATTTTCTTATATGCAACATGTATTTCAGGAAAACTGTGTAGTAGGAAAACATAAGACTTTCTGTCTATACTGACAATTCAAGAAGGAGTCTTCATTATGAGGAAGAGAACACATTCTGTGTTACATTGTTCTCAGATCATTCTCATACCTTCTCCCAGGGAACAAGGTATTAAGGCACAGAGTCATTTTATAACTAAGTGTAAGACCAGGCAATTAAGTACAGTTTGAGCCCGGTAGGCAGTCACACAACTTCATGAATGGTTGAGCAAGAATAACTGGACAACTGTTCATTGATTTCCACTAATAAAGACAGCTGAATTTCTAGCTATTGTAATTCAACAGGGCACTGTAACCCTCAGAAAAAGAAAATCATCCACTCGTTCCTGATGGCACACTGATGAAGTCTGACCTCCCACTCCTCCTCAGGCATATTTTTATTTCAACGTATTTATAAAATACTGTTACAAAGACACATGAAATTCTACACACAGACAGAAATCATCATCTGAAAAAATAGGAGGAGAAAAGTGTGTAACAGCTCTACAGGAAGAGAGGTCAGGCTTACCTGAATATATTGAGTATGATTTCATGTTTTTCTGTAGGAAAACAAGCATTATACAGGCACTCAAAAACAGGGCTATGGCCAAGATAGCCTTTGAATGCACCCTTGTACTCTGGAGTCGGTGTACAGTGTTGCATCACAAGATTTGAATAGAACAATTTAAAAGAAACCAGAGGATCAGTGATAGGAATCCAGTGAGGAAGAAAAGAATGAACTGAGGGTAGTTTCACCTACAGAGGAGGGACATAGTGTCCAGCAAGGCAAAGAGCTATGTCAGAATAAAAAGGAATAGCCCATTCTACAGTTCCAAAAAAAAGGAAAAAAAGTAACAAACTTCAGTTATAGAAAGGAAAATCCAGACAAGACTTTAGTGTAAATCCTGCTGAAGGTGAAGTTGGAAAAGCATTGGCACAGATTGCTTGAACATGACACACATCTCCATCACTGTCATCTTTAGTAGGCCAGACAAACACCTGCCAGAAATGGCATGGGTGCACTTAACCCTACCTCAGGCAGAGACATGGATTGATGACCCTTTAGTCCTTTCAGCTCTGCTCTATACATAATTGGAATCAAAAATGAGCTAATAAAGAAGAAACACTGCAATCAACCACACCTACTCTCTTTAGTGCTTGAACACATTTGTTTACTTGTACAGCAAAGATCTTTTATCCAGAAAACTTCTAAATCATTTCACTTCATGGCACTTTACAGCAGTAAATGCAAATACAAGTAATATGTGGAGAAAGATTATAATATAGCCCCAAGGTATCATCTGGAGTCCTATCTGCTTAGTTTGTTGACACAAGTTGGGCTTCTCTGAATTGTCACTGAAATGTCTTGTGACCTTAACTGCAAATTAAGATGTGTTCTTTCATTTTGGAAAATCGTTGTCAGTCATTAAGATTCAAGAGCTGAGGGTTTTATATGATTTTTTTATGGTTCATAGGGCAAACCGTCATAGTTGTCTTGCCACTGTTTCATTATTCCTGAGGAAAATTAAAAAATCAATGGCAGGATACAAGGATGGATGAAAAGGGGGATGAACAAAAAATGCAAAATAGATTTAAGTACTTAGAAAACACAGAAAGAGTGAGAAAAAAACTCGTTACAAGGGGCCAAGCTTATTTCCTCCCAGACTCAGACTAAAAAGTAGTTTAGCACTATTGTAAAGTTCAGTGTTGGCACACAACATATGAAACTCCGTCCCACTGGATTCACACAAGAAATGTCTTTAGCCTGTTGGTGTTAAGCAGAAGTCATTTTGCAGTGTCATCTCCCAGGTAGCTGTACCTAAAAATGTTTCATCAATTTTGCCCTATGTCAGAAAGATGAACTGGTGATGGCTATGCAAGAAAGCAGAGAAAGTCATACAGAATAGCTGTCAGCATCAGGCAACTAATCAGCAGGACCAAAGACAGCCACAGGGCTGGTTTTATTGGTCTGAATATGTTACTTTCTTGTTTAGCAGCAGCAATGAGAATACTGTTGTGGTTTAGCTGGCAAACCATTAATTGGCAATTTATGGTCGTCCTCCAACTTCTATTCAAACCTAATCCCAGATGTCAGCAAGCAAGGCTGTTAACATTTCTGCAGACTTGCTTTTGTGTACACACTAGCACTAGGGAGACCGTAACTATGACATATTGTGCCCACCCACATTGTCCTGAAAACAGTTAAAGCAGCATTCACTCCAATTCTCAAACCTAGATTATATACCCGGTTGCAGGCTCCAAACAAGCTGACAGTAGTTCAATGACTTTGTGTTGTGCTTTCCCTTGTTACTTGGCACGATTTTATGCATGATAACAGGAACATGCATAATATGCTGGAACACAAGTACTTTATTTAATGTTGAGCATATAGACTAAAACCAACACAGCTAACAAAAGAAATTTACCATCAGCACTGAGCAGATGTAAGAAACAAAACCTCTGCTCCGAAGACAAACATCAAGGGCATCAAGTGCTACAGGGGCACTGGCTGTTAAATTATCTCAGCAAGAGTTGAGTAATACAATGATAACAATAGTATTACTTCCAGTAAGTGATTCTTTGAAAAACTGAGGCATTTACAACATCCAAGTTCTAAGTATGAGGGTGTTCTCTTAAGTAAATCCTTGAGGGAAATAAAACACTCCTCCTTTCTGATTTCTGGCAATGGCTTATAGCAGAAAACTGCAAATGAAGAGATTCACTTTTTAATGGGGCATTTATTGTTCTGCAAAAAGGCTCATGCACTTAATAGAAAATCAAATGAAACCCCAGTACGCTACCAAAGTAACTTAATTAATATAATTTATTTCACATGCCAGGTAATAAGTGGGATCTCAGGTGTTCCTATTCTATGTTAAACAGTTCAATTTAACCTATTTTACATAAATCACCATTGTAAAAATACTCTAAAAGCAAAGATAGAATTTGCATGCTCTCTTTTGTTGTTTTGGTAAAATCTGTAAATATCTCAATTTTCACACCTCGCCATTTATTATCACAAGATAAGGCCTTTTTCATCTTCACGTTAGAATTCTAAACTATTAGAACACGTTAGTGTTCTAAAGTATTTGCCTGGACTCGCCATACATGAAACAACAGTTCCCTCTTCTGGACTGAGCTGATGTTACATTTAGGGTAGAGAAATCTCTGCAGAATGCAATTCTGGTTAATGTTTAGAGGAGTTTTCCCTAAGTGAACAACCTCACAGTAACACAAAATGCCTTAGGGTCTATACACAAAGTCGAGCACATTAAGAAAGAGAAGTGAAGAAATCAATGAAGTATTGGATTGTGGGGTTTTACATTTGATTTCAGCTGAAGGCACTGATAGCTAAAATAGATGTAAGTAAGGATCTGTCACCATTTTGATAGTGAAACATGAATTCTATGGAAAGCATTGATTTCCAAACTTTCAGGGTTTTTAGAAAGTACTACAAATCACTGATCTGGAAGGAGGAGTTTATTTTAAACAAGTGTTTAATTCAAGGTCTTTGCTTTTGGACCTGAACGTCGATTACACAACCAAAGACCAGCTACAGACTAAATTAAAAGTAACCACCCACTGAAAGAAACACTAGACAGAGAAATAAAGTAGAAAAGTCTCAAGGGCCCATATTCACAGAACAGAATGTCCCCTCAAAGATACCAGTCCACATCCCCACCTAGAGCAAGGCAATAGGAAACAAATTTGCAAAGGAACACAAGCCCCTGAAAGTAACTCTGGTTGTCTCCCAAATTTCAGATTTTTGTTTGTGAAAAGCAGGTTTCTTCACTCTGTATTACTGACAGTCCCACTGTCTGCATCCAATTTTCACAGTGGCTTTGCAATTTTTATATTTTTTTAGCCAGTCTTTCTCACTTACAGAGACTCACAGAGCTTCCTAAAGAATCATGACATCCTTCCAGGCACAAGGGTCAGGGCCAAAAGCGCTGTAAGTACCTGGGTATGAACTGCTATGATTCACTTCTGTGGCCCTAAAAACATGGGTTCAATCCTCATATGGGCCATTCACTGAAGATCTGGACTCAGTGATCCTCATGGGTCCTTTTCAATTTAGAATATTCTGTGATACAGCAACTATATTCTTGTTCACCACTCTTCTCAGAGCACTCTTCTTCAAGTATTCTCATCTGCCCCTTTTTCAGTGCACTTCACTTCCTTAAATGAGAAGGTTTGCACTGTTAATTTCACCATCACCAAAAGCAATTGCGAGTTTGTGAGCGGACAAAATTGGAGTGTACAAAACTGTGGAACACACCCTAGATCAGAGTGTGATCAAACCTTAAGAACATCAGTATATTCACAGTCTCTCCCTTGAATCCATTTTCAAGCAATTTCAGCAGCAATAGCAAATAAAAACAGTTCCTTATTTGCAGGTTTCTGTAAATGCTGCTACTTCCATCACTTTTCCAACAGGGATAAAGCATCCTTGCTCAGTGTCCTTCTTCGTGAAAATATTGCTTGAGAGTAATTTCACTTAAATACTCCCAAAGAAGCTGTCTCACAAATCACACTGAATGTATTAAACATACTTTTTGTTAAAGGCTTGGGTAAACTCACATTAAAAAAAAATTCTGTAGGATCAGCTTTGTGAAAACTGAAAAGAGGAATCTGTCATTCCAGGCCCTGGCAAAAAAGGATTCCCGAAGTCATCAGGTTGAGTCAGAACACTCCAGCCTTATGCACACATGCTAGACTTGCTGCTAAAATGTACCTGAACATTTTGTATCAGACAGAGATACACAGAAACTGACACAGAAACTAAGCTTTCCAGGCTGCATTAAGTCAAAGAAGCTGATGGGTTCTGTAAAGGCTATCAAAAGGAAGTAAGGTTTGATTCAAAGCACACTACCTTCACATGTAGGTGATTCTACCTACAGACTATCCCACAGGTTTGCACACCAGCATTTTTTGGTTCCTTACTCAAGTTTGCTCACATGTTCATCTGTGTACCAAGTCCTGCGGAGATATGGGATTAGTGCAAAGATTTGACTTTGGCACGTAAAACACCTAGACCTGAAGCTGAGCTAAAGTACTGCTGGTATTTTCCCACAGACCTTGCAAAAATCTGACCAAATATATCCGTGTGAATCAAGATGGTGAAAGTATAATGCATCAAATTCAACACAATGCAGAAGAGCTCTGTAAAAGCTCAGTAACTCCTCTAATATAGAGGGAAGAATATGAAGGAACATTTAAAGCAGATGAAGGCCCAAGCTTTCTTCTGTTACAGGAATTAAAAATTATACTGATTCAATCCTCTTCTAATGCCCCTCACCTTTGGCTTCTGTATCTGATGGTTAAGCACTAGGAAAGACAAAAAACGTGGATAATTCCTTGAGCTGTTAAGATCCTTCCTCTGAGAATCCAGAGGGCTCTTTATAGTTGGATCAGAAGTTACCAGATGTGCAAATTTCTGCTGAAGGAAAATCAGAGGAGGAAACAATCTTCGCTTATATATACATTCATTTTAAGAACTCAGATTATTGTGAAGAACAGCACAGAGGGTACCAAGGCTTGTCTGACTCTCTACTATACAGTGCTGCTGCTTCATACATGTACCAAAGACACTGCAGTCGTGACCTGACAATTATCAGGTGTGACTAGCAGGCTCCAGGGGCGCTGCTTAAGAGCACGGGCACCCAAGTGTTGGTCTTCTCCATTGTTCCCAAGGAGGATTCACAGTAGATACTGTGGCACTGCTTATTGCAGGCTTCTGATTCCCATGAGCACAGTAGCCATGGTGAGAGTGAAAGCTGGCAGAGAAAAATGGATACTGTTGAGGTAGATACGTGCTGTATGCCAGATTAGGGAGGACCACAATAGGGAGGACAAGGTTAAGGAATACTTCAACACCCTTGATGAACAGAAGTTTGTGGGGCCAGAAGGGTTAGACCCAAGTGTGCTGAGGGAGACAAAGGCTGATGGTATTGCAAGGCCACTTTCAATGGTCTTTGAAAGGTGGAGACAACCAGGAAAGTTTGCAGATGACTGAACCTCAGCCCTACCTTCAAACCATGCAAGGAAGAAGATGAAAGAACTACAGCCTGACCAGCCTCATGCAATTCTTTGGAAGATGGTGGAGAAAATCCACCTGGAGAGCATTTCCAACGGCATGAAGAATCAGAAAGTGCTCAGGAGTAATCAACCTGTATTTCTGAATAGAAAATTGAAAACTAACAACAAAACCAATCCAAAGCTGTTGAACCTCTTCCTTAGTGACCTGCAGGATGGGACAGAGTGCAGACTCAAGCAAGTTTGCAGAGCACACAGAAGTGGGAAGGGTGGCAGGTGCAGCAGACTTCGGGGGCATCTCAACAGGGGAATGAAGAACTGGGCAAGGAGGAATGTGATGGAGCACAGCAAGGGCAATTGCACAGTCCTGCATTTGAGGAGGAGTAGCTCCATGCACTGGTACGTGCTGGGGACTGGTGCAGCTGGCAAGCAGCTTTGCAGAGAATTTCTTTGAGATCCTGCTGAACAATAAGCTGAGCGTAAGCCAGCAACACTGGCTTGCAGCAACAAACAGTACCCTGGGCTGTATTTAAAAGCATCTTACCAGCACCTCAGGGGAATTAGTCCTTCCTCTCCCCTTGCTGCTGATGAGGCCACATGTGAGAAGTGCCAGGTTCAGTTCTGGGCTGCCCAGTACAAGCAAGTTGTAAACAGGCTGCAGTGACCCCAGCACAGGCGCTTAGATCCTGCTCTGAAATGGTGCTGCAGCATGTCCAAGAGGCAATTCCTGACACTGAGACTTTGCCTCAGTGCCCCCCTGCAGATTGCAGCCACCCTGTGTCAGGGATGATGCTTCCCAGCTCAGCTTCTCACTACAGTGCAAATGAAGAAGCATCATCTCCATGTTCTCTTCCACTTACAACTCTTGGGCACACCAAGAGTACAGCCTCCCAGGATGAGAAACAAATTGAGAATGACAGCTATTGTCTAGGTTTGAGTAGAGTTTATTTCGCAGTTGGCAGCTGTCCTGGAGTAGAGGGTGAAAATGTGATGTGTTATGGCTCTAAATCCAGCAAGCAAGTTAACACCACAGGGCTGTGTTTCCCTTTCTCTTTTTTGGTTTAGTGGCCAGGATGGCAAAGATGCTCGAGGCTCTTCCTCTGCCTCCCACACTGACTGTCCCACTGCTGCCTTTCTCTAGGCTCTGTTTAGAGCAGTGAGCCTGTGTTAGTCCTTGAGGGCCTGTCCAGCCATCCCCCCGAGCACAAGGTCCCTTACAAGGCCGGGAGGCCAGGAGGTCACAGTACCCTGATTACATACATGGCTGGTGCACAAAGTTCTCAGCACAGTCTCTCTCCAACGATTTCCACCTTTCTTTGTTCCTAACAATGGCCTAATGTCACAAGAAACATTAAACAGTTACATCTTCAATGCAGTCATGAACACTTCCATGCCCAAGGCTGTGACTGACCGACAAACTGCTACAGAGGTAGACAGCTCAGAGGACATGGAACAAGCTGTGGCTAGGCTCTCCTGCCACAGCTTGTTCCCATGTCCTCTGAGCTGTCCTCTTATAAGACCTAAAATCCAATATGAGGCAAGCTATCAAGGTGCTGGGGCCAGGGTGCTGTCCTGTTGTTAAAGTATGCTAAGACCATCCTGGTTTACCAGACTTCGAATACACACCCTGCTATTGAAACAGGATGTGACAGATAAGCTGGTCTGCCAGCTTGTAGATCTGTTACTAGCACTTCACACTACAATAGTCCAGTCCCATCTCATACAATTAGGTTCTTCTGGCATAACCCTTCTTAGGATGTATGTGTGAAGATTGCTCCCTCGGGCTGGAGATAACCCCCCCCCAAGGTTACTCCTCGAGGTTGATAGAAAGAGATGAGCATGGACATGGGTGAGTAACATCAAATCTCTATTTAGTAATTTTTCCTTTTGGGTAGCTTCAATATGTTTCAATAATTGCTTCAATATAGTGCACTATCCTATCCTATCTTATACTATACCGCTAGTAGTTTCAGCTTTTATATTGTGTAGTAAATAATTCTGATTAAGATCTTTTGGCTAATCATTTGTATAAAATAGATTATTAATTTTATATAAATATTCTCATTTTGCCAATCATTAAAACCTGAGGGACAGAAGTTGTTCAGTTATACCTCTATAACTCCTTAAATTGAAAATGTTGATGTAATCCAAGGCTAAGAATGGATTTGATGGCACCTAGACTCCTCTCTAAGAAGAGGTTTAGAAAGCAAGGAGTCCTTTTGGCACCTCATGAGACAACAGCAGGGCTTTCTAATAAATTTTGTCTAAACCTTCCACTCCCACCCACAATACAGGTGACGGTTCTTCAGATTCTCACCATGGCTACCACACTCATGGGAATCATTAAAAAAAAAAAAAATAAAAAGGGACTTTGAAGAGAGAGCTGTGGACTTGAGCTAGCTATCTAGCTTCTGCCTAAGTATTTCGTCCTGGTGACTGGAGATACTCAGCATCATGACACTGAGAGAGACCAGTAACGGGAATTCCATTTGTATTGGGATCCAACTGGAGGTTGCAGCTGCTATATTGCACTTGTACTGCCAGTGCTGCTTCACTCTGCTGAATTAAAATCCTGTCTAACACAGGATTTTTGACACTCTGTCTTCAAATAACTAAATTTGGTATTAACACACCATACCCTCCTCATGTGGAAAATGAAAAAGAGCCTGGTCAGAGTGTATTGCACAAGAGAAGCACCTGGACTTCAAGACAGCAGGAAACACCTCACCACACAGAATGCATCTCCAGGAGGGCTGAGTTTACTCAAGACAACATACACAGCAAATTAGCACAACAGTCTGAAATGACCACCCATTTGTACCATCAAGGGCAGACGGGAAAGACATAAAAATACAGGCCCATGTGCATAACACTGTGTACAACCTGCCTACTAATGTAAGGCCACTTACATTATTGCTTGATTCAAGCAAAAGAGACAGTAGGTGATACTCCTTTCTGACCTTGATTCAGCCTACGTTTCAGTCACTTCAACAATACAATAATAAAACGACAACCTTGCATATATCAAAAAGTAAAGCTCTAAATATATTTATTATTCAGTTATATTTGCTTTTCATTGCACAAATTTGGTTTTTATCCCCATGTTTTACAGTTTTTTACAAAGCTGTCACAAGTTTCAGAAACTGTTAAAATTATCACTTAAGACTATTTAGGCACAAATCATTAACCCATAACTCCATTTCCTCCACTTTTTTTTGTCCATGTGAAAGATTTACAGTTGCATTTAAGCTCCAAATTGAAATACATTTGACAGTCCACGCTTTTACAGGTATACTGTCTGAAAAAGAAGCTTTGATTAAATAGTGTCACCCTATCAATTGTTTCCAGCAAAGCCTAAAGAAAGCAACTTCTTTTCCAGTAATGCTGAAATCAACACAACCCTAAGATAAGAACCATAGTGGCCAACCATTCTCTATGCTAGTCAGTCGTAGAATAACAAAGAAACAGTTCTCAAGAGGATTTTAAAATCCCCTGTAAAATTTACTTTAACATAGAAATAATTTAAATAATTTATTCTGTATGAAAAAAAAAAAGGCAAAAAAATGCAGCAAATAAAACACATGTGGTGAAAGGATGTGTCATATCCCCTGGACTATCGAGGCTGTGTTGAGTGCTCTCCTTTCTGATAACAATTGCTTGAAAATCAGTGTCACATCCTTGGTGCTACCTTTTGTGAAAATGGCTTTGAAGTTTGAAGCTGTCAGGACTGTTCTACATAGCTGAAAAACTGTGAGGTTCTTGATTTCTTAACATAATTCTTCTCTTTGGTGAGAGAGCCTGATCGCTTTTGGTGTAAGATTCATATGTGTAGATTAAAGCTCTGTATCTGGGGTAAGCTGCTTGTGAATGTAATTGTATATTGCAGAGTTGTTCCCAGCACACAGGAAAGTCCATTTTAGAGGATCTGAAGTGAGCTGAAGTTTCTTTCAGCAATTTTGTCATTAATATATTATTTTTTATAAAAAGAGTAATGTTAAATAAGTGACTGATGCTAACGGACTCTTCCTGAAGAATATGAACAACAACCCCCCTCTTCTTAATGCTGCAGAAACAACAATATTTGTAATTTTTTAGCACCCACATCTCTTGTTGCTATTTAGAAATGAGTAAAATATTTTTGAAAACCTGGTGAAGAGTTTGCAGCAGAGCAAAAGGGAAAAGTCTTCCTGTGATTTCTATATAAGAGCAATTAGTGCCATGAGACATTGCTGGCTACGCCTTTCAGGGATAACCAGAGGGGCATCTCACATGAGCACAGGCAGTGCATAGCCTTTAGTCCCCTTGATAAGGAGCCCTGTTTGTGGGTGAAAATGGAGATTTTTTTTTTTAATTTCTTTCCTTCTTTTTTTTTTTTTTTTTTTTTTTAGATTTTGGGTGATCAGTAAGCCTCAGCGAACTAGCAAGGCATAGTATTCGTTTCTATGTGCCACAACAGAGGTGTACAGTTACAGGTTAAACAGCAGTTGCTTGCTCTGCTTGGGTTTAAGACATCTCCGTAAGATCTAGCAGAGAGCTAGAGAGCTGGTGCTGAAGGGCACAGGTCAGTGTGTCTGCAGGGCTTGGGGAGCCAGGGCAGCCTGGGAGGATGCAGGAGGCTGCACAACACAGCTGGCAAGAGGGACCCTGCCGCTGTAGATGGCTGCAAGGATGGTACAAGGTGCTGGCAGCACCTGGGAGCTAAGGAGGCAGCAGCTGCAGGCACAAGGACAAGCAATACTCCAGCAACCACAGGGGGTTTCATGACCGCCCTGTGATCTTCCTGTGGCTGACACAACACTTCTAGCACCATTGCTGAAAGGTCTGCAGTGGGTTGGGGGTCCAACCTCCCCCTCATCCTTTTAAGCCCTCTTGGTAAATTCCCCCACTGTCAACACTGTGCAGCTTTCAGAGTAGTTCTCATTTGTCTGATGACCCCCAATTGACTGCAGCTAGTTTTTGGCAGAAGGAGGAAAAGAAGGCCACTGACCCACAGGACACAGAGACCTCTGGGGCTTCTCTGGAAAGAACTAGCCCACAACATCACCCTTTAAAGTAAGACCTCCAACACCAACTCTCCTTTACCTATCACAAAAGTGCTGGCCCTTCGGCACCTCTAGTGCAGCCTCGCACTCGGAGCAGGACTATCCCCAGCACGAGGTCAGGGCAGCCACAGCTTTGCCTAGGCACCTGGAGCAGGGCCAAGCTGTGAGGTGAGAGGCGCGCACGAGGATCACTTTGGAGCTAGACCTGCCCTGAAGCTCGGCTGCAGAGTGGACTCCCAAGGCAAGAAGACAGCAGCCAGAGGGTCCACACTGCTGCAACCCAGCGTGGGAGAACTGGTAGCTGCCTTCAGTATTCCATACTCCTGTGGAATGGCAGCAAAACAGGTTGCTCCTAGAGTTTAACGTGTAGCTTCTCCAGGACCAGAAGAGCAAGATCTTCCAAAGTCTCTCATTAGCATTAACGCATGAGTTTCTGACGTCAGTGAGCGGGCAAGCAAGGGGAGCCTGAAGAAGTGCAGCAAATCCATCGATAACTGTCTGGTGACGATTAGGGAAATGTGACCACCACAAGCCAGGGAAGTCCATGCTGCCTGAAGCATCAATGTTTCCCCCAGTACAAAACCTAGGAGGAGTTATTGGCAGGAACTGGAATCTCCTCCAGTTGTCAGGGGTGCAAAGAGCTGCAGGCCAGCACTTTCAGTTACTGCCTGTCTGTGCAGAGGTTTCTGATCTCCAGCTCCAGCTGTTTAATTTGGACATCCCTCTGGATTATCAACTCACGTAGTCTACGGATTTCTTCCTGTTGTCGGTAAAACATCTGCAAAAGCTGTAAGAAAAGACACAATTTACTTCCTTTACACTAAGAAACACAGGCTTAGCCTGACAATGCCACCAGTCCTGCCTGTCACATGACCTGAGAGAAACAGCATCTAAAGAGGAGGCTTTCAACAACGGAGTGAACATCAGCAATGCTCCTGTTGTCCACTAGGTGGGCTTAAAAATGCAGGTGTTTCTCAGCACCATTTAGTAACGCTACATCTCCTTAATTCAATGGAAAAAATCAGGAAAAAACAGCCTTCATACCACTGGTCACTCAAAGAGAGCCTACAGAAAGTATCTGGAGTCTAAATTCCTGAGTCCGCTGTATCTCCTTTTCTGCCCTTGGGCAAGTTCTTTTACTTTTCTCCTTTTTTTTCTGATCATTCTCTCTCCTCTCCAGTTGGAACTAGAATGGCCTTTCACTGTGCATGCAGCAGAGCACCCAGTTCTGCATGGGCTTCTGTAATCTCATGGTGCCAGCTCAGAAATATGTAGGAAAACATCCTTTTTCACATCACAGGGAAATTCAGAAGTGGAAATTCCTGCCCTATCACGCTGCAGAAGCTAAAATCTTGAAGAGATGAAAAGGGGACCTGAGCACAGCTATGGGATGAAAATTCTTCCAGGGTTCCTGAAAGCAAACACACTGCACATACTTGAAAATGTCCCTGAACTGCCAGTGATGAGAGGCTGGAAAATAAACACAGAGATCTACCATTGTGCCAGCTTTGGTTACTAAACAGGGAGGTGGTTGGCCATGGCTGAAGACAGATCATGGAGCTGCCAGGATATTTTCTGGAGCCTTTCCCAGGCACAGGCTGCAATGAGCAGCCAACCTCAATGGCATTGCACTGTCAAGTTGTCCCCTAGCAGTGAGCTGCTGAGGCAGGGGCAGAATGAGCCCCTTACCCATGTCAGGGCCCACAACAGTTTGGCAGTTAAGACTGTATGGATGCTCCAGGGGTACAGACAGTCCTTCCACAGTGATCCCTGCTACCTCACCAGGGTCACTGAGTGCAACTCTCATAGAAGGGTTATACTGCATAAAGTCCCTTCTCTTCTCCAGACACCAAAGATCACAAACACCTTTTTGTCCCCAGTCAGCCAGCAGGCAGGTCTGTGCCACAAGAATGCCCAAGAATTGTAGAGGTCACTTGGTCTGTTCAGCCTGCAGGAGACTGAGGGGAGACCTCATGGCAGTCTACAATTTCCTCCCGAGGGGAAGAGGAGGGACAGACACTGCTCTGTTCTCTGTGGTGGCCAGTGACAGAACCCAAGGGAATGGCCTGAAGATGTGTCGGGAGGTTTAGGATGGATATTAGCAAAAGGTCCTTCCCCCAGAGGGTGGTTGGGTGGTGGAACAGGCTCCCCAGGGAAGTGGTCACAGCACCAGGCCTGACAGAGTTCAAGAAGCGTTTGGTCAGTGCTGTCAGGCAAAGGGTGTGGCTCTTGGGAATGGTCCTGTGCAGGGCCAGGAGTTGGACTTGATGATCCTTGTGGGTCCCTTCCAACTCAGCATATTCTCTGATTGTGCGAAAAAGCAAGAGTGCTGACTGCTCCCTCCTTTCCAGATTCCCTCAGCTGGGGTGTTGCTGGGCTGTATTTCTGCTTCCTGTGTGGCATGAGGAACTTCTGCCTCCACGCAGAAGAAAGCGCTGACCCAGGTCTGCAAAATAAAGCCTCCCCAAATTGCCACCTGGTGAATAGCATCCTTTTGGCATCTGGCCTTGGGTTTCCCCCACAGCCCCAATCCTTCACCCCCCAGATTCACACCTCATTTTCAGTTTTTGGTGGTGGACACTCGAATATGTCAAAGCAATTGGAGAGGCACGTTTGCTCATTTTTTGGTGATTTCTCCTCCACTTTCACTTGTTTTCTGCCATCTTCGATCTCTCTTGGCTTCTGCTTGTCCTCCAGTGGCATCTTTCCTCCCCAACTCTGCTGCTGGCTCAGATCAGTAGTTTTCATGAGCGGCTCTGGCTCAAGACTCTGTGGTACCGAATTCACAGCTCCAGAGCCTGGTCTCAAGGATACCAAGAGAGGCCCTAGGGAGGGAGGCAGGTTACAAGTTAGCACTCAAAAACCACACTCAGAAATCCGCTCTATGCAATTAATTCAAACAACTTGTAGGGATAAACATGGAGGCACTTGACTGGAATAGCTTCCAGAGTTCACAGCCACCAAGTTATTTTAGCTTACAGTCACATTTGTTATGTTTCTCCTTTTCCTCCTTTCCTCTTTCTCTGGCAGTTAACAGGCCAGAGAGCTGGCAGCAGCTTACCCAAGCCCTGGGGAGCTGAAGGGCTGGGGAGCTCTCCATGTGCTGACCTTTGTTAACTCCGTTCAGCCACTGTTGTGCTGTCAGTGCTGGCTGGGCTGCTGCTGTCAAGGGGTAGATGTCTTCCTGGTATGATTCCGACTGCAAGCAAACAGAAGTCCAGAGCAACTACATCAGTGAGATTTTAGTTTAGAGGGGCCACACTGGATTGTGCTGAAGAAATAAGTTTATTCACCTCAGGAGTACTCACCAGCATGGACATAAAATGTTCTCACCTGCCCTGAACCTCTCTCAGAAGAATTGCATCTGATGGCCTAATTTAATTCCTGATGGTAAGGTCTTTGCATGTCCAGACAACAGACTGGGGGAGCTTGACAAACACTAACCTAGCTCCCATAAAATCAGTGTTCCCAAGGATGAATCAGTGTGTACAAAGGATGGACACAAGTCACAAATCATCAGCTGATCATCAGATAACAGAAACTGGCCAACAAGGAGATAACGTTAGAGGAACATGCCTGATTGGTAGTTGTGGTGAGCATTAGCTCTGCTGCCTCTGAATTCAAGGAACCTTCTTCTCATATTCTACTTTCTGAAAGTAGAAGACACAGTGCTGACATTTCTCATGTACTTTTGCTCACACAGCCACATGGACACTGCCTTGGCTACAGATTCATGGTCTGTTTCCTTCTCTGAATGACCCTAGCTCTGAAACTTACTTCTACATCATTCTCAGTGCAATGGGTCATGTCTTACATGCTGCAGACCAACTGTCTGTAACACAGTTGTACCCACTGGCTAGATACCTGGGAATCCACCATTCCCATTTTCCCAGAGTAATTCTTCTTTCTTCCAAAAGGAGATTTTTATGTCACTCAGCATAAACTCCTCTCTCTCTTTTGTCCTTCTGTTAAACAGATGCCACTGAGGAAGTTTACAGCCAGCTAGTAGACCTGGCAGCACATCTTAGAAAGTCAGACATTAAACAGAGACCTAACTCTTGAGTTACCCAGACAGGGTTTGTTGGTGGGGCTGCCCCAGAAACTGCCCTACTATGTCCCTCATGCCAGGAGAGAGAAAATCCCTTGTTCTGCCTACTCTCATGCCCCCAAAAGAGTCACAGAGAGGAGGCACTGCACTCATTTCTCCACTGACATTTGCCCCAGATGTGAATATGTCCTGAGGTTGACTTACCCGTCGAGGCACAATCATGGAGATGGGCTCAATCAGGCCTTTAGTTGGAATCAGTTTATAGAAACGGAAAATCTCGCAAGATGACACATCAAGGCCTCTCTTTGGCATCATTCCTGGTGGAAGAGCATGAAATAAATGGGGTATAAATCTCCCTAGGAAAGTTAATGTCATCTGCCACGGGAAAAGGGTCACCAAATAATGAAAGCACCAGTTCCACATCAACATGGTCTGAAATCTGCATCCAAGACTGGCTCAGTACCACAGATTACAAGACTAAATAATTTTTTTTCTGTGAGAGCATGGATTTACACACAGGGTGTGTGGTTTTCATGCTAAGCCTCCTGTTCCTTATTCATTCTAATGAGCTCCAAATTGACCATAACTGACTAGAACTCGCAGGTGATGCCACAAGATTTGAGTACCAGGATGACGAGGAAGGGATTTCAGAATACCTAAACACCATCACAATAGCTATGTAATCAGGCTGAAATCCCTTCCAGCCCAGTATCCTCCCCCAAAACTGTCCCAAAACAGAATGGAGCATGAGAAGGGTGTGAACACCTGTTCTGTCAGACAGCACTGTTTGTGTTTTAGGGACTGGCTAAGCCACACAAGTTCTCTAAGTACCTGATAACCTCAGCGGATTTCTCTCCCACATGCTCAAACAGTCCAAAGCCTATACTGTCAACTCCATTAACATGTCAATTCCCTTGACAAAAGAGATTCCCTGTGCTTGTAGACCTTGCTTCATGGCATTCTACATAACCATAGTTTCCCACTATTATCCAATGGGTTGAGATTAGCACACACAGTGCCAACAATGCCAGAGTTGAGGGTTTGATCCCCATAGGGGCCATTCGCTTACGAGTTGGTCCCCTTGTGGGTGCCTTCCGACTCAGAATATTCTGTGACTTCATTAAACAGTAGATTCTATGTGAAGGACTGATGCTCTTTATATTATGCATTCACCAAAATCTGAATCTAAACTCCACTCCTCCACACAGTATTTTGTTTTGCTAGGATTGAGAAAGAAATTTTGTGCAATAACCTTAGCAGTATGTTTGATCAGCAGGACAGAGCATGTTAGGGCAGTAGTCTTGATTCATTCAGGCAGGCCTTTTAAAAACACTTGTGCACTTCCTTTTCATGCAGTAATTTTTAAAGAGACTATGACAACAAAAAAATCAGGATGTTGTACACTGAAAGGATTGTAGAAGCTGAATAATGGGAGATCCTTCCAGTTAAGTTCTAAATAATTTATTCCTTTCGATTTTTTTTTTTTTTTTAGATGGAGACCTGCAGGCACAAAATCCAGTGCTGCCAAATATCTGTACCAGTGTTCTGTAAGACCAGGAGCATCCAAGGTAGTATGGAGGAGTGCCAAATGATCCTAGAAACTTCTCAGTCTACAGAAGAATTTGACTTAAAGGGCAGACCCAAGAAGGTTCCAGAAAGGGCTAATATTCTCCCTTCCCCCTTGACCAGGTATGTGGGAGGGGCTGCTACAGTGACTGGAAAGGCTGCCCAGCCCATGCTCTGCTGTTTAGAAGGGACCCCTCCCAGCTCTGACCCCATATCACCGCTCACCATGTACACGTGACCTGGGCCAAGCTGACTGTTGTGCACCTGTAAACCTGGCTGGAGGAATCTGACCCATTTTCTTTTTTAAATTTAATTTTGGACAATCCTAGACTCTGAGAGCCTCTAAAATAAAAAAGTCGCAATCTCCTTCTAACAGTAGGCATGCTGCCACTCACCAATTCCCTTCTGTGGTAAGTGAGAACGATATTCCATCAGGTAATTCAGATATGGTTTCTCGGGGCTTATCTCATAGTACCGTATATTTCCATCACCCTAAAGGCAAAGAAAATCAGCGTCAGCTGGACTGTGGTGTTCAGCATGAGGGTCTGACAAGTATGGCTGGCCTGAGAAGCCATGCAGGATCGACAATGTGAACCAAACGTTTACCCTCAAATTCCTATATGGGAAGGTTAGGACTCTGCAGTGTACTTACCCACAATAAACACGATACATCTGTAAACATGGTATACACGGCCTGACATGCAGCACCCTCTGGCCCCATTCCATCTGCCCATATGCTTAGGTTAACATGCTTCAGGAGCATCTCTGACTTCAGCAACGCAGGCTGAGAGCAGAATCAAACAGGCCAGCATTTACTGACATGGAAAGCACTTACCTTTCCCACCACGTAAAGCATGCGTGTGTCGGAGTCATAGATGGGAAACAGGAGTCCCGAGGAGCCATCCAGATCCTCCTCCAGTAAAGGCACAGAAAGGTCATTCTGGGCAGGACACAGGAAAAAGAGTCAGCTGCAATCACCTGTCAGTCACCTCAGGTCAGGGACACCTCACCTGAGCCCCAGCGGCTCATGAGCACAGCTCTGTAATGATCCCCTGCCACGGCCCTGAGCAGCAGGCCGTGCACAGACTTCTTCGAAGCTCTGTGAGTGGGAAATGGGTGCTCTGTCCCATGCCTTGATTGAGTGCAGGACTTCAGTTCCTACCACTAGAACATCTCAGGCACCTGATGACATTTCAGGTGTCAGAAACATTGTCTGCCCCCATGCGGGCCACCAGACTCAGGGAGATGAAGGGGCCTTTAGGGAATATCTGCATGGCACACTGTATTTTACTTATGTTCTTTCGAAGACAATACCCCCACAGTTGTGTACCACCCACAACAAGAGTTGTCTATATCAGCAAGCTGTCTCCACACTGCACAGTGGGGAGGTGCCATTTGCAAGGACAAAAGCTCCTGCTGCCCTTTGGCAGGTAAGCCATGTAGGACATAGCTCACCACTCTCTGCACAAGGCTGGCATGTCTTGTACAAAGCTAGCCCTGCACTGCTGAAGGGAGCAATATCGAGAGGACTAATGGGGCAGACTATGGTGTCCCATGGCTACTGTGTGCCGATTCTCACATAAATATGTATTTAGCATAGGGTTAAACATATTTTGCCCTGTGGAACTGCCCAGCCGCAGGCTCCCGAAATCCAGAGCTTCTGTTTAGATGCAATGATGACATGGGTGGATGTGGACCTCAGAAAGATGCCTGTTGGGCAGGTTCTGTGCCAATGCGTGTTCCTAAGGAGGTGGCACATGTCTAGACTCACAGATCTTCCCACTATGTTCTTAAACTAAGTGTGGACAGCTCCTCCAGCAGAAGGCATTGAAGCCCTGATGTGAGACCCATGATGAGTCACAGCACTGCTCAGTATTGTGGAAAGCCTTCAGACAGCAGCACAGTGCTTTACCTCTCACACATGGCAAAGAAGCTATGTCCAAATGTAGCCAAACAGCAAATCATAGGCCTGGCCCTCCAGCTTTGTCTGGTACAAAGAGTGACCGCACTACATGATTGTGCTGCATGATGGTTGATGCAGAGAGACAGTGCGAGATGCTGACAAAGTAAAAACCTCTCACTGCTTATGAGGGGGTACAGCAGAGAAGGGTTTCATTAGGCTAGCAGCCACTGTCATAGGAGATATATCTTGGAAGTGATCATTTAAGTGCTACCTCAATACCGTCAGGAATCATCAGAAATCAAAACTACCCCATGTACTTTTCTCCTCTGAGGGCTTCATCTGAGTAGGCTGTGTCCAGAGTTCATTTCTCTTTCCAATACCAGGACCAGTTTGCCAGTAAGACCACTTTAAGTCAGAGCTACAGCAGCCAACCAGAGGTCTTTTGAATGATTTCTTCCTTTAGTGGGTTGTTGTGGTTTAACCCCAATCTAAGCCTAAGTGCCACACAGCCTCTTGCTCACTTCCCCTTGGTGGGATGAGGAAGAGAATCAGAAAAAGGTAAACCCATGTTGAGATAAGAACAGTTCAATAACTGAAAAAAAAAGCAAGATATAAAACAATAACAATAACTGTAATGAAAAGAAAGGGGAAAGAGAGGAATTAAACCCAGGAAAAATAAGTGATGTACAACACAACCACTCACCACTGGCTGACCAATGCCAAACCAGTCCCTGAGCAGCAACCCATGACTCCTGGCCAACTCCCCCCCCTTTAGCATGACGTTCTACGGTAGAGAATATTCCTTTGGCCAGTTCAGATCAGCTGTCCTGGCTATCCTTCCTCCTGGCTTCTCATGCACCTGCACACTGGCAGAGCAGGAGACACTGAAGTCTTTGACCCAGGGTAAGCACTACTTAGCAACACCCAAAACAACAGTATGCTATCAACACTAAATCCAAACACAGCATTGCACCAGCCACTAGGAAAAAAATTAACTCTATCCCAGCCAAAATCAAGACATGGGCACAGCATACTCTTTTTCTGGAGGATTTCTATGCTGAAAGTTTCTTTAGAAACTCAGTTAACTCTCACAGCAGTAAGACCTATCACCCATTAGGAATTTGACAGATCACTTCTGAATTCCTGTTATGGTTCAATTTTTGTGTTTTTGGTAGGTGGAAAAGTTTAAGTGACAGCAAAAGAGAGAAAACTGAAGCTGGTATGGTTAAGACTGTTGGTCCCATACTCACTTGATCCCATAAAGCAATTTGCCTATTATTCCACCGAGATGTTCCAGTAGAGAACAGCTTTTTCATGTTTCCAAGGAACAACACTTTATTGACTCTGTGAGACTTGTAGCTGGTTTCCTATAGGAAGAGAAAGAACACTGCATGAGTAAGACAGCACCTGTTGCACAGCTACATTTCATGTCACGTGACAACACTCAGCCATTCACATCTAAAGATCTGCTCAGGCAGATCTAACTAGTGATTGACGTATTTGCAAGAGGGCAGACCCTATTAGTTGTAGGCAGGACTTTCTGTGTACACAAATCTGTGCAAATAGCTACAAAATGCAGTCAGCTTCACCTTGCCAACAGATCCAAAGTCCAGGCAACAAGAACAGCGCTGGCATTGCGACAAATGTCCACCTGATCTCTAGAAGCCCTCCCAAGGTGTCCCACAGAGGGCTGCACGAAGTAGCTATGAAAACAGTGCTCTTCAAGAAGGGTTTCAGGGAGCAAGGAATATGGTGCAAAAGCCCTGTTTTCAACAATGACAGTGAGTGTGGCATGGAAAGTAGAAGGCAATAGCACCATACAGTGCCTTGGGAAATGCAGGGCACAGAGGTATCATCTTTTATGGCAATGAATCTACCCAGGAGAGGAAACACTCCAAGAGGTAAGATCAGCCGGACCACAAACCTCTGACTCCAACCTACTTGTAGGACTGCTCCTGTACGAGGGTCTATTACACGTATCTTTCTGTCCCTGCAGGCTGTGGCAAGGAGACTGCCATCTGTGTTGAATGACATGGAGAGGACCACATCTGCGTGAGCGTCAAGAATCTTCACTGGTTTTGAGATGACAGCCTCCTTGACATCCAGGTTCCAGATCATTATCTGGAGCAAAGGAACCAAAAAAAAAAAAAAAAATCAGCCTTTTGCTACCTGACCCACTACAATTTTTTGCACTCTATTCACTTCTTCCTCTTTTCTCTACATGTATAGGTCTTACCATCATAAATGATTGCTCTCCATCACTTAAAATAATTCCTGATGCTTACAGCAATATATCAGTGTTGGCTCAGAATGTCCAAGATTTTAATTTCCTTTGCAACCACATTTTATACATAAAAATCAGTGCAGATATTTGCATCAGCACAACAATAAATCCAAATAAATGCATGGCATTGCATACTGTATTCAATTCAGTAAATAAGAAAGGCGGAGTAGACTGAAATTCATCAGAAGAAAGTTAGCAAGTCCTTTTGAACTTGTAGCAATGTCCTTTTGCCTTTGGAGTTACCATGGAATTTCCCCATAAAGAAAGCTTTTGAACTCTTTGGCATCATGTTACAGCTTGAAATTAAAACAAATTTTAAAACACTCTGCCAAACAGGGTGCCCCAGGAGGAGAGCTCCACAAAAGACAGACCCACCTTGTAGTCATAGCCAGAGCTGAAGAGGATGTTATCAGCCGTGGGATGCCATTCAATGAGGATGACTCTTCCAGCATGCCCAAGAAGTTCTTTCTTCGGACTGGTAATGTTTCTTTTTAACAACTGGTTGGGAATGTCCCAGATTTTAACCTGGATGGCACAGGATGGGTCTTTGTGAGATTCCTGAGTAAGGAGCTCTTGGAACTTACCAATAACTATTACTGCCTTGGTATTATTATTCCCCTTGTAGTGAATAGGAATGCTCCTGGCTTTACTGAATGCCAGTCTTTTAAATTTGTATCTTCATTTTTCTGTGGACCTGAAGACTGCTCTTTACCTTCTGTCTTTAGCCAGCAGTCCTACTAGGCTTTTTTTAAACTTAGCAATCTAACCCTTAGACCTGGCCAAGCTGTCAGCACAATTATGAAAAAGTTATTCCTAAGGGGAAGAAGTAAACCACAGAGGTTGCAGACCTTGCAATTTAACAAACTTTGAGCAGCAGCAAGCAAGTCTGAATCCCAAAAGATTCATAATTCTATCATTCTATGATATTGTAGCAGTGATTTTTTCAAGCTCAGTCCCCTCTTGCCCTCTGGATCCTCTTCATCCTGGTCCTGAGGATCCATTCAGCATAACCTGGTAAAAGAACTGAGAACTCCTCTGGTCAGATGACAGCTCTCGTCATGTTTGTCCCACAGAAAACAGTGTCGTTGCTGAATGCTTAGCAAATGACACAGACATTTGTCAAAGTACACAGAACACCACACAGGTGGTCACAAGGCAGGTGCCCTGAGCAGAGGGACTGGGCAACACCACACTGTAGTCACTCAACACTGGGAGTGCTGTCTCAAAACAGGTCTACCTACAGTTCTGTGTTCTTCTAGAAAGATCCTACAAAAAGACAAAAACGACCTGTTCTCCTGTGGTGGAGGAAGACAACGGAGGAAATCTGCAACAGCAGCTGAACCTGTGCAGGTAAAATGAGTCTCACACTAACCCTAGAAACACCAATATTTAGTATGCTAACAGATCCTTTGGCTCAATGAAAATTACTATGCCTGTCATAATTTTTATGGCGCTCAGCCTGAAACTAAAGGGAAATACTCTTTAAAGCATAGTTCATGGAAATAGCCACACTTGCCAAGTCTCCCACTGTTCAGCTGATGAGGATTACTCCTTTCAAATAAGGAGAGGCACATATTCTGGGACTTGCCAGGGAAGATCATAAGCATTCTTCTCAACAGTGTTTATTCCACTGGGGAATCAGACCCATCAGAAACCTGAGGACTGCAGGGTCCAGTAGTCTCCACATGAACTTCCACAGCAGTGGAAACAGGAACATCACACTTTACAGGTTCAACAGCTATCACTAAAGGAATGGGGCTGACAGAGTAGGAAAGGGAAAAACAGGTTGCGTTCACACTGAAGAGAACAGCCTAGAATAAACCATTCACTCCTCATGCAATGAAATGGCTGGTGATAAAAGCAAGGAAAAGCCTCTGGCTGGTATCTCAGGATGCATCAAGTGGCAGAAATTGCCAGTTCTTTAGTGTGCAGAAGAAGCAGGTCTTGGACCCAGGCCTACAGGCCAAGCATGAACAATCCACAAGCTGTCTGCCCTGCTGCATCTTGAAGAAAACCCGATAAAGTAAAAGATACAGAGTTGCCCCTCTAAACAGAGGGGAGAAGATCTCCAGCAAGCTGAATTCACACATGCCTGATGATTTGCCAAAAGGAACAGAAGGGGTAAGAGGATGAGCTCAAACTCTCAGCCCCTGGCCATTTGCACTGGCCTCAGTCCTCAGCCTGCAGCAGTGCAGACTGAAAAGGGGGCACTGGAGCTCATGGAGATTATCCATTCCCTCCCATGCCCAAAAGTGTCACTCTACATGCTCCACAAAAGACAGCGGTAATTCCACCAAGGCAAGCTCCAGAAAGGCTGATTAATGGTCAAGAAACCTTTGAGAAACACGAGCGTTGGGAAATTTCCATCATCTTCACAGAAGATTGAGGCCTTCCTCAAACATTTCAGGGAGACCCATCCCAGTAAGCAAATAGATGCATCCTTGCACATAAGTCAGAACAGTGGCTTATGCTAATGTTTGGAGACGGAAGAGAGCACCAGGCCTTAAACAACAGATTGCAAGGAAGGCTTTGGCTCTAATATCCATATGGCAATATGGCAATCACTGGAGATCAGAGGTGTCCTATTTTCCCCAGAAGGGTACTGAACAGCTGGAAGAAGGGCCTGGTGGAGATACGGGATCTGTAGCCTTAAGAGATCTTCCCAACTCATCTGAACAAGGCTGGAGCACCCCAATTTAACTGGCCTTCTTTGAGCCAGGCCTGGACTAAGTGATTTCCACAGGTCTAGTTACCACGTAACAGGAAAGACAGTCACACTAAGAAACACAGCTTAGCATCCTCACTACTTAGCAGGGAGGGAAGAGGTATCTCTACACTGTGTCACTGTGCAGGGGACTCCTGAGATATCACTTCCTCGTTCCTGATGATGCGAGAGTATTAAAAAAAAGAGAGTGCCATCACAAAGAGACAGACTTCATAGAACAACTTTTGGTGCTGAGACCAGTGACAAGCTCAGTGCTTTCATTCTTTAGTCTGAAGAATGATCCAGCATCAAGTTGCAGTATGAAACTGGAAAGGAAAGGTGTCACAGAGAAGTCTTCTGGGTAGGCCCTGGGTCCTGGTGGGCAATAGAATAAGTATGACTCAGCAGTATGCTATGTCAGGGATGAAAGCTAGCAACATCCTGGTCTAGAACAAGAGAAATATAGCCACAAGATCAAGGGAAGTGATTTTTCCCTTTACTCAGCAATTATTAAAGAATGCCTGGGATATTGCATCCAGTTTTGCACCTCCCAGTGCAAAAAAGGTGCTGACAAACCTGTGAGTCCAGTGGAGGCCACCAGGATGCTAAGGAGGAATTGAGGGAGATGGGCTTGCTCAGCCCAGAGATGAGGCAGCTTCAGGGCAAACTAATATAAGCCTTCAATACTTACCAGACTACTGAGAAAATAGAGCCTGGCCCTGTGTTGAAGTGCAAGGTAGGAGGACAGGATAGAGCAGTCATTAACTACACTGCATACAAGGATTCTCATTTCCCATGAGAGCAGTGAAGAACAGGAACACGTTGCCTAGAGAGGTGGTGAAATCTCCATCCTTGGAGATTTTCAAGACCCAGCTCCACAGACCTGCACAGGAGGTGTGGGTAGAGACCCCCCAACCTCCCTTTCAACACAAACTGTTCTGTGATTGTATGATTTTGTAACTGCAGTAGGATGTTTTGAAGCTTGCCTTCATTCCTCAAATGAGGCTCAAAAGAGAGGCCAAGATGGTGCCTTCCTTCCAGAAGTAAACCATGCTGTGCCATGCTTCCTGAGACAGCATGAAAAGCTGGAATACAGGCTGTAAGATAAAATAAAATCTTTACTGTCAGTCCAGAAACTGAAAGAAGCCTTCAAAAAACACAGAAGTATCCAAACAAGCAAAGGCAAGTCACAAAACAGAAAAGACAATACAAAAAGCCTAGATTCAAGAGTGACTTTTTGTCAGAACCAAGATGGCAGAGGATGCGAACCAAGCCAGGTCTCAAGGAAATGACAGGAGAAATCTCCCTGATGCTGTGTGACAGAGTGTGAACATACCTAGTGGGAGAAAACACACATAGGATCTCTGGAAAAAAGCACAGTAGTTAGGCAGATGTTCTCACTATCACAGAAGTCAACATCACACTTTTGACAAGACCTCTTGAAAGCAACCTTTCAGTGGGTAGATATGGGCTAAACTGTCCCTTACAAACATCAATTGAATGTTTTAATTCCTATGTGTGACTTTATCTTAATCATACTAAGTTCAGCAAAAGCAGAATTGTATGATGCAGATTCCTGAGTTACACTGCAAGTGTAACTGCAACTTCCGTAAAGTCCAGCAGGACTTTATGGAATAACTGAGTGCAGGAATAAGCCCTGCAGGGAATTATTCTGAAACAGGTATTCCAGATTACGGAACAGCTTTTTATTCCAAAGTAAAGACAGAGTTTCATTGCAATGAAACTTGAATAGTCATTCCATTTTAAATTCATATTTTATTTTTCTTACACAAACACACCAAAACAAGCCCCCTTCCTTATTACACTGATTCAGTGTATCATCTGAAAGGGATCACACAGCTCTGAACTCAAGAGAAAGAAAGGAATCTTACTCTTACCTGATTTCTTAAATGAGTATATATATATGTTTTCACATCTCATCCATGGACCTTTTGGTTTGTTTTTAACTTCTTCCCCCAAAAAGCACATTAGCCAGACAGTAACGCAGAGCACAAGGTGGTAAACTTACTGTGCTATCTTCTGAACATGAAGCTATTACGAAGTCATTGAACGGGTTCCACTTGATGTCCAGAACATTTCCTTTGTGCCCACATACTTTGGGATAATGCGGGTCAAGCTTGCCTGTCTGGGAAAAAAAAAATATAATCAAACCTAAGGTGAGCCATGAAATCACCAGACATTTTCAAGGAAGGTCCAAGGCAGCTCCATCAAGAAACTTATTTCTGCTTGTTATGTTCCAGATACCCTGGGTGCTCTCTGTCTGTTGAGAATAGGGTTTTCTGTCCCTGCTAGTCAAGTCTTGATGATACCACAATAAAGAAAGGAAAGAGTGCTCAGGCCTTTCTAAGTATATGCTGCTGTCAAGAAATCTCTATGCACACATACATGCATGTTAGAAAACACAATTAAGTTCAGACACCAAAATAAACCTTGGAAGAGAAACATCTATGAATGGGATGAACCTTTGATATTCTTCTAAAGATCTTGTGAGGGGGAGACAAACAACATCAGAATCTCCTTCAGAAGACATTTCTTATGA